>NC_142778.1:26542500-26842500 GCF_988280905.1 Pimephales promelas
GAGAAATCCACAACTTCAGCTTAGGGGACTTGACTTTGGGAGGTAGATGACTGACAACTTCTGCTGCATTACTGGCCCAATGCCGGATGTCAAAACCACCAGAGGATAGGAGGGTTCGTAACTTATCAACTAATAGTCGTGCTTCTTGAACAGATCTCAAATTTTGAAAACAATTGTTCACGTAGAAGCATCTGTCTACAGAGAATCTTACAACCTCATCAGTTGTACTGTGTAGCGCCACGTGTCGCTGAAGAGCGAAGGATGTACAGTGGGGCTACACATAGTCCCAAAGGGAAGTACTTGCCACTCATAACTATCATCCGACACAGGTCACTGCGTTTATCACTTATGGCCACACTATGTTCCCTGAACCGCAAGAGGACACCCAGAAGAGAAGGGTTCATGACTGGACCCGGTAGTAAGGATTTACTAAGGTTTAGCCCCTCATACTCGAAAGAACAGTTAAACACCAAGCTGTTCTTATCATTGTGAGTGACCATATGGTGTGGTATATACCACTTCTCTCCTGTGGCTTCCCTTCCCTCATTCTGCAATTTGATGGCGGCACCAGTCAACTTCAGCTTCTTTATCTAAGACTTATACTTCTCCGTCTTCTCTGGTGACCAAGCAAGCCGACACTCCATGTCTCTGAGACTAGGCATGACTGCTTCCTTAGGAGCACAGAACAAGGGGAAGTCCTTCTTGCGCAATAAAGGTGTTGCATAGCGGAGGATGCCATTAACTTCAACCCGAGTCATCTCCAGGATACGGATAGCCTCTTGGTCCTCTTTGGATCAGGTGACCTGCTCATCACTTCTCTCCTGTGGTTATGATGTGTAGCGAGCTGAGCACTTCTCTCCTGTGGCTTCCTCTCCCTCATTTGATGACAGCACTCAGTCTCTTCACAAGGTCGATGAAATGGTGAAAACTGAGGTTGAATAAAGGGTATAGGAGCTCTTAACTGATGGCTTTCATAGGAATGCTCTCTATTATAAGCAGCCGACGACCACTCATCTACCAAGTTCCAGAAATACTGACTCACGGGACTAGAGGCTCTGTCAGAGAGGGAGGGAGAAATCCTGGCAGCATCTGATGGATTTCCTCTCCGTGGCACCTCTGCAGCATAAGATATCATTGGCTGTCTGATCGGTTTACACTCACCTAAAGGATTATTAGGAACACCTGTTCAATTTCTCATGAATGCAATTATCTAATCAAACAATCACATGGCAGTTGCTTCAATGCATTTAGGGGTGTGGTCCCGGTTAAGACAATCTCCTGAACTCCAAACTGAATGTCAGAATGGGGAAAAAGGGTGATTTAAGCAATTTTTTTAGCATGGAATGGTTGTTGGTGCCAGACAAGCCGGTCTGAATATTTCACAATCTGCTCAGGTACTGGGATTTTCACACACAACCATTTCTAGGGTTTTCAAAGAATGTTGTGAAAAGGAAAAACATCCAGTATGCGGCAGTCCCGTGGGTGAAAATGCCTTGTTGGTGCTAGAGGTCAGAGGAGAATGGGCTGACTGATTCAAGCTGATAGAAGAGCAAATTTGACTGAAATAACCACTCGTTACAACCGAGGTATTCAGCAAAGCATTTGTGAAGCCACAACAGGCACAAACTTGAGGTGGATGGGCTACAACAGCAGAAGACCCCACCGGGTACCACTCATCTCCACTACAAATAGGAAAAAGAAGCTACAATTTGCTAAATTGTAATAGTCTAATTTCTGTTGAGACATTCAGATGGTAGAGTCAGAATTTGGCATAAACAGAATGAGAATGTTGCCCCCTTGGACAATAACGACGACAATCAGTTCTTTTCTGTAGATTTATTTGCTCCGGTTGTTTTCTCTTTTGTTTCTGTGACAGATTTTTGAGCTCAATTTTTACGTGAACAACAACATGCATGAACTGCGCTTTTTTACACTTCTTCTCTCTCTTTTTCGAACCGGTCTTCTCAACCCACAGCGCCCCCAACAGTACACATATTTTATGAGGCTTTCTACATTTATACTGTTGAGATTATATTAGTACAGATTATGTACAATCAACAAAAAAAAAAAAAAAAAAAAAAACAAATTTAACAATTATTTGTGGTCATTACAAGAACATGGATCCATCATGCCTTACCATTGTGCAGGCTGGTGGTGGTGGTGCAATGGTGTGGGGGATGTTTTCATGGCACACTTTAGGCCCCTTAATGCTAATTGGGCATCGTTTAAATGCCACAGCCTACCTGAACATTGTTTGTGACCATGTTTATCCCTTTATGGCCACCATATACCCATCCTCTGATTGCTACTTCCAGCAGGATAATGCACCATGTCACAAAGCTTGAATCATTTCAAATTGGTTTCTTGAAAATGACAATGAGTTCACTGTACTGTGAATGGCCACCACAGTCACCAGCTCTCAACCCAATAGAGCATCTTTGGGATGTGGTGAAACGGGAGCTTCGTGCCCTGTATGTGCATCCCACAAATCTCCATCAACTGCAAGATGTTATCCTATCTATATGGGCCAACGTTTCTAAAGAATGCTTTCAGCACCTTGTTTGAATCAATGCCATGTAGAATTAAGGCAGTCCTGAAGGCGAAAGGGGGTCAAACACAGTATTAGTATGGTGTTCCTAATAATACATCAGGTGAGTGTACATTGTGCAGCTGTGAGATCGTAGACCTTGAGATAGGCAGGAGTGCGAACATGGCGTTGAGGTCTGCCACCATCTGCATTTACCCCTTCTGGTTGTATATTAGTTGCACTTCCATTTTACTGAAAATAGCAGCATGAACTTTAATAACATGCTAAACTTCTCTTATGTTCCACAGAAGAAATATGAAAAAAGTGTAAATCAACATGGGAGACCTATCACTTTAATTCTCACTCCTAGGTCAGTGCTTTCAGATTGTTTGGTGTGTCAGTAAATAATGAACTGTGGTGCCTTCTATTTTATGCCACTGTCTCAAGGACTTGGGGGGCATCTGTGTTACTGAAACTGTCACAGATAAGGATCGCACTAATAATCGCTTCTGGGCCAATGAGCTCTATAACGTCCAGCTGGTCTCTCATGCTGATCCACGATTTTAGGGGTCAGAGTCTCTCCGAGGTGACTGAGCTCAGTCTGGATATGTCATCATTAGACTCAACATTTCAGCTATACCAAACCATAGTGCCTCATAGTGGCCATTTCACCCCATAATTGAAACATCTGATTCTCATCTCAAAGCAACAGTTATTAAAGGCAATTACACACCAATTAGTTGTGTAGTTAACACATCTAATGGAGCCAGATGGGGAGTATCAATTTATGCTCGAATGACAAACCTGCCCTGGATTTAGCTTGAGTGCAATTAGCAGTATGAATTATGAATGAAGCTGAAAAGATAGAGAGCTGTTTTTTTTATCGCCTGCTTGAGATGTCTTCTTGTTCCTGATTTTACTATGCATGTTATGCATCTTTTGGTCGGATTTTATATAGCCTATTTCAATTTTCAGAGACAAAACATGTGAAGCAATTACATTCATTTTGGAGATTTGCAGTGAAAGTGCTGTACTATGTGCTTGACTGGTAAAACAATAGATCACCACAGGCAGCTGTGTTACCTCCCTTGTTTCCATGGCAACGCTGCTGATTGACAGTTGCCCTGACAACTCCATTCAGCCACCACCTGCTAGCTGTCAATCAGACCTGCCATCCTAGGGCTATTGACAGAGCTGTCAGCCTGTGTGAGATGTGCCTGTCAAAGCTACCAAACACTTGTGGTGGCAGGGAAACATCTTTTTCCTCCATTCACATTGTCTTCTCTTGCCTTCTTAAACTCAAATTTGAGCTGTCTTTTTAGATTTACATTTACATTCACATTTATATGCCATGCACACAGTTTTTTTTGTTAGCAAAGTGAGAAATGTTATTTCAATGGATAACATTCTTCTTCTTTTGCTTTCTGTTTCTCAGTGTTGTTCGAATGCTCTTTTTCAGCATTGTTATGGAGCTGCTGAGTTAGTTGTCTAAAAGTTTCCAAAATATTCCTGTAACAACAGTTATTAACTTAACCCATTCAGACCTCAAATTTTTGAGTTTCGATATCTCAGCTCTGGATGGGTCTAGAGCCTCCATTTTTGCACTCAGGTTTAAGTCTCATTGCACTCTATCAGAATCCAGAGTTTTGAGAAGGTTGGAGAAACTTAATTTTTCGCCCCCCCCCCAAAAAAAACGAAAGGGGTACCACTGTCGTTTTTTTTTCGGGTCGAATTTTTGAGTTTCGATATCTCAGCTCTGGAAGGGTCTAGACTAGAGCCTCCATTTTTGCACTCAGGTTTAAGTCTCATGGCCCTCTATCAGAATCCAGAGTTTTGAGAAGATTGGAGAAACTTAATTTTTCGCCCCCCCCAAAAAAAAAAAAACGAAAGGGGTACCACTGTCGTTTTTTTTTTCAGGTAGAATTTTTTAGTTTCGATATCTCAGCTCTGGAAGGGTCTAGAGCCTCCATTTTTGCACTCAGGTTTAAGTCTCATGGCCCTCTATCAGAATCCAGAGTTTTGAGAAGATTGGAGAAACTTAATTTTTCGCCCCAAAAAAAACAAAAAAAACGAAAGGGGTACCACTGTCGTTTTTTTTTTTTTTCAGGTAGAATTTTTGAGTTTCGATATCTCAGCTCTGGAAGGGTCTAGAGCCTCCATTTTTGCACTCAGGTTTAAGTCTCATGGCCCTCTATCAGAATCCAGAGTTTTGAGAAGATTGGAGAAACTTAATTTTTCACCCGAAAAAAAAAACGAAAGGGGTACCACTGTCATTTTTTTTTTCGGGTCGAATTTTTGAGTTACGATATCTCAGCTCTGGAAGGGTCTAGAGCCTCCATTTTTGCACTCAGGTTTAAGTCTCATGGCCCTCTATCAGAATCCAGAGTTTTGAGAAGATTGGAGAAACTTAATTTTTCGCCCAAAAAAAAAAAACGAAAGGGGTACCACTGTCGTTTTTTTTTCGGGTCGAATTTTTGAGTTTCGATATCTCAGCTCTGGAAGGGGCTAGAGCCTCCATTTTTGCACTCAGGTCTAAGTCTCATGGCCCTCTATCAGAATCCAGAGTTTTGGGAAGATTGGAGAAACTTAATTTTTTGCCCCAAAAAAAAACAACGTAAGGGGTACCACTGTCGTTTTTTTTTTTTCGGGCCCAATTTTTGAGTTTCGATATCTCAGCTCTGGAAGGGGCTAGAGCCTCCATTTTTGCACTCAGGTCTAAGTCTCATGGCCCTCTATCAGAATCCAGAGTTTTGGGAAGATTGGAGAAACTTAATTTTTCGCCCAAAAAAAAAAAAACGTAAGGGGTACCACTGTCGTTTTTTTTTCGGGCCCAATTTTTGAGTTTCGATATCTCAGCTCTGGAAGGGGCTAGAGCCTCCATTTTTGCACTCAGGTCTAAGTCTCATGGCCCTCTATCAGAATCCAGAGTTTTGGGAAGATTGGAGAAACTTAATTTTTCGCCCAAAAAAAAAAACGTAAGGGGTACCACTGTCGTTTTTTTTTCGGGCCCAATTTTTGAGTTTCGATATCTCAGCTCTGGAAGGGGCTAGAGCCTCAATTTTTGCACTCAGGTCTAAGTCTCATGGCCCTCTATCAGAATCCAGAGTTTTGGGAAGATTGGAGAAACTTAATTTTTCGCCCCAAAAAAAAAACGTAAGGGGTACCACTGTCGTTTTTTTTCGGGCCCAATTTTTGAGTTTCGATATCTCAGCTCTGGAAGGGGCTAGAGCCTCAATTTTTGCACTCAGGTCTAAGTCTCATGGCCCTCTATCAGAATCCAGAGTTTTGGGAAGATTGGAGAAACTTAATTTTTCGCCCAACAAAAAAAAACGTAAGGGGTACCACTGTCGTTTTTTTTTTTTCGGGCCCAATTTTTGAGTTTCGATATCTCAGCTCTGGAAGGGGCTAGAGCCTCCATTTTTGCACTCAGGTCTAAGTCTCATGGCCCTCTATCAGAATCCAGAGTTTTGGGAAGATTGGAGAAACTTAATTTTTCGCCCAAAAAAAAAACACGTAAGGGGTACCACTGTCGTTTTTTTTTCGGGCCCGATTTTTGAGTTTCGATATCTCAGCTCTGGAAGGGGCTAGAGCCTCCATTTTTGCACTCAGGTCTAAGTCGCATGGCCCTCTATCAGAATCCAGAGTTTTGGGAAGATTGGAGAAACTTAATTTTTCGCCCAAAAAAAAAAAACGTAAGGGGTACCACTGTCGTTTTTTTTTTCGGGCCCAATTTTTGAGTTTCGATATCTCAGCTCTGGAAGGGGCTAGAGCCTCCATTTTTGCACTCAGGTCTAAGTCTCATGGCCCTCTATCAGAATCCAGAGTTTTGGGAAGATTGGAGAAACTTAATTTTTCGCCCCAAAAAAAAAAACGTAAGGGGTACCACTGTCGTTTTTTTTTCGGGCCCAATTTTTGAGTTTCAATATCTCAGCTCTGGAAGGGGCTAGAGCCTCCATTTTTGCACTCAGGTCTAAGTCTCATGGCCCTCTATCAGAATCCAGAGTTTTGGGAAGATTGGTGAAACTTAATTTTTCGCCCAAAAAAAAAAACACGTAAGGGGTACCACTGTCGTTTTTTTTTCGGGCCCGATTTTTGAGTTTCGATATCTCAGCTCTGGAAGGGGCTAGAGCCTCCATTTTTGCACTCAGGTCTAAGTCTCATGGTCCTCTATCAGAATCCAGAGTTTTGGGAAGATTGGAGAAACTTAATTTTTCGCCCCCAAAAAAAAAACGTAAGGGGTACCACTGTCGTTTTTTTTCGGGCCCAATTTTTGAGTTTCGATATCTCAGCTCTGGAAGGGGCTAGAGCCTCAATTTTTGCACTCAGGTCTAAGTCTCATGGCCCTCTATCAGAATCCAGAGTTTTGGGAAGATTGGAGAAACTTAATTTTTCGCCCAACAAAAAAAAACGTAAGGGGTACCACTGTGGTTTTTTTTTTTTCGGGCCCAATTTTTGAGTTTCGATATCTCAGCTCTGGAAGGGGCTAGAGCCTCCATTTTTTCACTCAGGTCTAAGTCTCATGGCCCTCTATCAGAATCCAGAGTTTTGGGAAGATTGGAGAAACTTAATTTTTCGCCCAAAAAAAAAACACGTAAGGGGTACCACTGTCGTTTTTTTTTCGGGCCCGATTTTTGAGTTTCGATATCTCAGCTCTGGAAGGGGCTAGAGCCTCCATTTTTGCACTCAGGTCTAAGTCGCATGGCCCTCTATCAGAATCCAGAGTTTTGGGAAGATTGGAGAAACTTAATTTTTTTCGCCCAAAAAAAAAAACGTAAGGGGTACCACTGTCGTTTTTTTTTTCGGGCCCAATTTTTGAGTTTCGATATCTCAGCTCTGGAAGGGGCTAGAGCCTCCATTTTTGCACTCAGGTCTAAGTCTCATGGCCCTCTATCAGAATCCAGAGTTTTGGGAAGATTGGAGAAACTTAATTTTTCGCCCCAAAAAAAAAACGTAAGGGGTACCACTGTCGTTTTTTTTTCGGGCCCAATTTTTGAGTTTCGATATCTCAGCTCTGGAAGGGGCTAGAGCCTCCATTTTTGCACTCAGGTCTAAGTCTCATGGCCCTCTATCAGAATCCAGAGTTTTGGGAAGATTGGAGAAACTTAATTTTTCGCCCAAAAAAAAAAACACGTAAGGGGTACCACTGTCGTTTTTTTTTCGGGCCCGATTTTTGAGTTTCGATATCTCAGCTCTGGAAGGGGCTAGAGCCTCCATTTTTGCACTCAGGTCTAAGTCTCATGGCCCTCTATCAGAATCCAGAGTTTTGGGAAGATTGGAGAAACTTAATTTTTCGCCCAAAAAAAAAAAACGTAAGGGGTACCACTGTCGTTTTTTTTTTCGGGCCCAATTTTTGAGTTTCGATATCTCAGCTCTGGAAGGGGCTAGAGCCTCCATTTTTGCACTCAGGTCTAAGTCTCATGGCCCTCTATCAGATTCCAGAGTTTTGGGAAGATTGGAGAAACTTAATTTTTCGCCCAAAAAAAAAAAACGTAAGGGGTACCACTGTCGTTTTTTTTTCGGGCCCAATTTTTGAGTTTCGATATCTCAGCTCTGGAAGGGGCTAGAGCCTCCATTTTTGCACTCAGGTCTAAGTCTCATGGCCCTCTATCAGAATCCATAGTTTTGGGAAGATTGGAGAAACTTAATTTTTCGCCCAAAAAAAAAAAAAAAACGTAAGGGGTACCACTGTCGTTTTTTTTTTCGGGCCCAATTTTTGAGTTTCGATATCTCAGCTCTGGAAGGGGCTAGAGCCTCCATTTTTGCACTCAGGTCTAAGTCTCATGGCCCTCTATCAGAATCCAGAGTTTTGGGAAGATTGGAGAAACTTAATTTTTCGCCCAAAAAAAAAAAAACGTAAGGGGTACCACTGTCGTTTTTTTTTCGGGCCCAATTTTTGAGTTTCGATATCTCAGCTCTGGAAGGGTCTAGAGCCTCCATTTTTGCACTCAGGTCTAAGTCTCATGGCCCTCTATCAGAATCCAGAGTTTTGGGAAGATTGGAGAAACTTAATTTTTCGCCCAAAAAAAAAAAAACGTAAGGGGTACCACTGTCGTTTTTTTTTCGGGCCCAATTTTTGAGTTTCGATATCTCAGCTCTGGAAGGGGCTAGAGCCTCAATTTTTGCACTCAGGTCTAAGTCTCATGGCCCTCTATCAGAATCCAGAGTTTTGGGAAGATTGGAGAAACTTAATTTTTCGCCCAAAAAAAAAAACGTAAGGGGTACCACTGTCGTTTTTTTTTCGGGCCCAATTTTTGAGTTTCGATATCTCAGCTCTGGAAGGGGCTAGAGCCTCCATTTTTGCACTCAGGTCTAAGTCTCATGGCCCTCTATCAGAATCCAGAGTTTTGGGAAGATTGGAGAAACTTAATTTTTCGCCCAAAAAAAAAAAAACGTAAGGGGTACCACTGTCGTTTTTTTTTTCGGGCCCAATTTTTGAGTTTCGATATCTCAGCTCTGGAAGGGGCTAGAGCCTCCATTTTTGCACTCAGGTCTAAGTCTCATGGCCCTCTATCAGAATCCAGAGTTTTGGGAAGATTGGAGAAACTTAATTTTTCGCCCAAAAAAAAAAAAACGTAAGGGGTACCACTGTCGTTTTTTTTTCGGGCCCAATTTTTGAGTTTCGATATCTCAGCTCTGGAAGGGTCTAGAGCCTCCATTTTTGCACTCAGGTCTAAGTCTCATGGCCCTCTATCAGAATCCAGAGTTTGGGGAAGATTGGAGAAACTTAATTTTTCGCCCAAAAAAAAAAAACGTAAGGGGTACCACTGTCGTTTTTTTTTCGGGCCCAATTTTTGAGTTTCGATATCTCAGCTCTGGAAGGGGCTAGAGCCTCCATTTTTGCACTCAGGTCTAAGTCTCATGGCCCTCTATCAGAATCCAGAGTTTTGAGAAGATTGGAGAAACTTAATTTTTCGCCCAAACAAAAAAAAACGTAAGGGGTACCACTGTCGTTTTTTTTTCGGGCCCAATTTTTGAGTTTTGATATCTCAGCTCTGGAAGGGGCTAGAGCCTCCATTTTTGCACTCAGGTCTAAGTCTCATGGCCCTCTATCAGAATCCAGAGTTTTGAGAAGATTGGAGAAACTTAATTTTTCGCCCAAAAAAAAAAACGTAAGGGGTACCACTGTCGTTTTTTTTTCGGGCCCAATTTTTGAGTTTCGATATCTCAGCTCTGGAAGGGGCTAGAGCCTCCATTTTTGCACTCAGGTCTAAGTCTCATGGCTCTCTATCAGAATCCAGAGTTTTGGGAAGATTGGAGAAACTTAATTTTTCGCCCAAAAAAAAAAAACGTAAGGGGTACCACTGTCGTTTTTTTTTCGGGCCCAATTTTTGAGTTTCGATATCTCAACTCTGGAAGGGACTAGAGCCTCCATTTTTGCACTCAGGTCTAAGTCTCATGGCCCTCTATCAGAATCCAGAGTTTTGAGAAGATTGGAGAAACTTAATTTTTCGCCCAAAAAAAAAAAAACGTAAGGGGTACCACTGTCATTTTTTTTTCGGGCCCAATTTTTGAGTTTCGATATCTCAGCTCTGGAAGGGGCTAGAGCCTCCATTTTTGCACTCAGGTCTAAGTCTCATGGCCCTCTATCAGAATCCAGAGTTTTGGGAAGATTGGAGAAACTTAATTTTTCGCCCAAAAAAAAAAACGTAAGGGGTACCACTGTCGTTTTTTTTTCGGGCCCAATTTTTGAGTTTCAATATCTCAGCTCTGGAAGGGGCTAGAGCCTCCATTTTTGCACTCAGGTCTAAGTCTCATGGCCCTCTATCAGAATCCAGAGTTTTGGGAAGATTGGAGAAACTTAATTTTTCGCCCAACAAAAAAAAACGTAAGGGGTACCACTGTCGTTTTTTTTTCGGGCCCAATTTTTGAGTTTCGATATCTCAGCTCTGGAAGGGGCTAGAGCCTCCATTTTTGCACTCAGGTCTAAGTCTCATGGCCCTCTATCAGAATCCAGAGTTTTTGGGAAGATTGGAGAAACTTAATTTTTCGCCCAAAAAAAAAACCGTAAGGGGTACCACTGTCGTTTTTTTTTTTCGGGCCCAATTTTTGAGTTTCGATATCTCAGCTCTGGAAGGGGCTAGAGCCTCCATTTTTGCAATCAGGTCTAAGTCTCATGGCCCTCTATCAGAATCCAGAGTTTTTGGAAGATTGGAGAAACTTAATTTTTCGCCCAACAAAAAAAAACGTAAGGGGTACCACTGTCGTTTTTTTTTTCGGGCCCAATTTTTGAGTTTCGATATCTCAGCTCTGGAAGGGGCTAGAGCCTCCATTTTTGCACTCAGGTCTAAGTCTCATGGCCCTCTATCAGAATCCAGAGTTTTGGGAAGATTGGAGAAACTTAATTTTTTGCCCAACAAAAAAAAAAAACGTAAGGGGTACCACTGTCGTTTTTTTTTTCGGGCCCAATTTTTGAGTTTCGATATCTCAGCTCTGGAAGGGGCTAGAGCCTCCATTTTTGTACTCAGGTCTAAGTCTCATGGCCCTCTATCAGAATCCAGAGTTTTGGGAAGATTGGAGAAACTTAATTTTTCACACAAAAAAAAAAAAACGTAAGGGGTACCACTGTCGTTTTTTTTTCGGGCCCAATTTTTGAGTTTCGATATCTCAGCTCTGGAAGGGGCTAGAGCCTCCATTTTTGCACTCAGGTCTAAGTCTCATGGCCCTCTATCAGAATCCAGAGTTTTGGGAAGATTGGAGAAACGTAATTTTTCGCCCAAAAAAAAAAAAACGTAAGGGGTACCACTGTCGTTTTTTTTTTCGGGCCCAATTTTTGAGTTTCGATATCTCAGCTCTGGAAGGGGCTAGAGCCTCCATTTTTGTACTCAGGTCTAAGTCTCATGGCCCTCTATCAGAATCCAGAGTTTTGGGAAGATTGGAGAAACTTAATTTTTCACCCAAAAAAAAAAAAACGTAAGGGGTACCACTGTCGTTTTTTTTTTCGGGCCCAATTTTTGAGTTTCGATATCTCAGCTCTGGAAGGGGCTAGAGCCTCCATTTTTGCACTCAGGTCTAAGTCTCATGGCCCTCTATCAGAATCCAGAGTTTTGGGAAGATTGGAGAAACGTAATTTTTCGCCCAAAAAAAAAAAAAACGTAAGGGGTACCACTGTCGTTTTTTTTTTCGGGCCCAATTTTTTAGTTTCGATATCTCAGCTCTGGAAGGGGCTAGAGCCTCCATTTTTGCAATCAGGTCTAAGTCTCACGGCCCTCTATCAGAATCCAGAGTTTTGGGAAGATTGGAGAAACTTAATTTTTCGCCCAAAAAAAAAAAACCGTAAGGGGTACCACTGTCGTTTTTTTTTTCGGGCCCAATTTTTGAGTTTCGATATCTCAGCTCTGGAAGGGGCTAGAGCCTCCATTTTTGCACTCAGGTCTAAGTCTCATGGCCCTCTATCACAATCCAGAGTTTTGAGAAGATTGGAGAAACTTACTTTTCACCCGAAAAAAAAACGAAAGGGGTACCACTGTCGTTTTTTTTTCGGGTTGAATTTTTGAGTTTCGATATCTCAGCTCTGGAAGGGTCTAGAGCCTCCATTTTTGCACTCAGGTTTAAGTGTCATGGCCCTCTATCATAATCCAGAGTTTTGAGAAGATTGGAGAAACTTAATTTTTCACCCGAAAAAAAAAATGAAAGGGGTACCACTGTCGTTTTTTTTTTCGGGTCGAATTTTTGAGTTTCGATATCTCAGCTCTGGAAGGGTCTAGAGGCTCCATTTTTGCACTCAGGTTTAAGTCTCATGGCCCTCTATCATAATCCAGAGTTTTGAGAAGATTGGAGAAACTTAATTTTTCACCTGAAAAAACAAAAAACAAAAGGGGTACCACTGTCGTTTTTTTTTCGGGTCGAATTTTTGAGTTTCGATATCTCAGCTCTGGAAGGGTCTAGAGCCTCAATTTTTGCACTCAGGTTTAAGTCTCATGGCCCTCTATCATAATCCAGAGTTTTGAGAAGATTGGAGAAACTTAATTTTTCACCCGAAAAAAAAAAAACGAAAGGGGTACCACTGTCGTTTTTTTTTCGGGTCGAATTTTTGAGTTTCGATATCTCAGCTCTGGAAGGGGCTAGAGCCTCCATTTTTGCACTCAGGTCTAAGTCTCATGGCTCTCTATCAGAATCCAGAGTTTTGGGAAGATTGGAGAAACTTAATTTTTCGCCCAAAAAAAAAAAAATGTAAGGGGTACCACTGTCGTTTTTTTTTTTCGGGCCCAATTTTTGAGTTTCGATATCTCAGCTCTGGAAGGGGCTAGAGGCTCCATTTTTGCACTCAGGTCTAAGTCTCATGGCCCTCTATCATAATCCAGAGTTTTGAGAAGATTGGAGAAACTTAATTTTTCACCCGAAAAAACAAAAAAACAAAAGGGGTACCACTGTCGTTTTTTTTTCGGGTCGAATTTTTGAGTTTCGATATCTCAGCTCTGGAAGGGTCTAGAGTCTCAATTTTTGCACTCAGGTCTAAGTCTCATGGCCCTCTATCATAATCTAGAGTTTTGAGAAGATTGGAGAAACTTAATTTTTCACCCGAAAAAAAAAACGAAAGGGGTACCACTGTCGTTTTTTTTTCGGGTCGAATTTTTGAGTTTCGATATCTCAGCTCTGAAAGGGTCTAGAGCCTCCATTTTTGCACTCATGTTTAAGTCTCATGGCCCTCTATCATAATCCAGAGTTTTGAGAAGATTGGAGAAACTTAATTTTTCACCCGAAAAAAAAAACGAAAGGGGTACCACTGTCGTTTTTTTTTTCGGGTCGAATTTTTGAGTTTCGATATCTCCGCTCTGGAAGGGTCTAGAGCCTCCATTTTTGCACTCAGGTTTAAGTCTCATGGCCCTCTTTCAGAATCCAGAGTTTTGAGAAGATTGGAGAAACTTAATTTTTCGCCCCCAAAAAAAAAAACGAAAGTGGTACCACTGTCGTTTTTTTTTTCGGGTCGAATGTTTGAGTTTCGATATCTCAGCTCTGGAAGGGGCTAGAGCCTCCATTTTTGCACTCAGGTCTAAGTCTCATGGCCCTCTATCAGAATCCAGAGTTTTGGGAAGATTGGAGAAACTTAATTTTTCGCCCAAAAAAAAAAACGTAAGGGGTACCACTGTCGTTTTTTTTTCGGGCCCAATTTTTGAGTTTCGATTTCTCAGCTCTGGAAGGGGCTAGAGCCTCCATTTTTGCACTCAGGTCTAAGTCTCATGGCCCTCTATCAGAATCCAGAGTTTTGGGAAGATTGGAGAAACTTAATTTTTCGCCCAAAAAAAAAAAACGTAAGGGGTACCACTGTCGTTTTTTTTTTCGGGTCGAATTTTTGAGTTTCGATATCTCAGGTCTGGAAGGGTCTAGAGTCTCAATTTTTGCACTCAGGTTTAAGTCTCATGGCCCTCTATCATAATCCAGAGTTTTGAGAAGATTGGAGAAACTTAATTTTTCACCCGAAAAAAAAAACGAAAGGGGTACCACTGTCGTTTTTTTTTCGGGTCGAATTTTTGAGTTTCGATATCTCAGCTCTGAAAGGGTCTAGAGCCTCCATTTTTGCACTCATGTTTAAGTCTCATGGCCCTCTATCATAATCCAGAGTTTTGAGAAGATTGGAGAAACTTAATTTTTCACCCGAAAAAAAAAAACGAAAGGGGTACCACTGTCGTTTTTTTTTTTCGGGTCGAATTTTTGAGTTTCGATATCTCCGCTCTGGAAGGGTCTAGAGCCTCCATTTTTGCACTCAGGTTTAAGTCTCATGGCCCTCTTTCAGAATCCAGAGTTTTGAGAAGATTGGAGAAACTTAATTTTTCGCCCCAAAAAAAAAAAAAACGAAAGTGGTACCACTGTCGTTTTTTTTTTCGGGTCGAATGTTTGAGTTTCGATATCTCAGCTCTGGAAGGGGCTAGAGCCTCCATTTTTGCACTCAGGTCTAAGTCTCATGGCCCTCTATCAGAATCCAGAGTTTTGGGAAGATTGGAGAAACTTAATTTTTCGCCCAAAAAAAAAAACGTAAGGGGTACCACTGTCGTTTTTTTTTCGGGCCCAATTTTTGAGTTTCGATTTCTCAGCTCTGGAAGGGGCTAGAGCCTCCATTTTTGCACTCAGGTCTAAGTCTCATGGCCCTCTATCAGAATCCAGAGTTTTGGGAAGATTGGAGAAACTTAATTTTTCGCCCAAAAAAAAAAAACGTAAGGGGTACCACTGTCGGTTTTTTTTTCGGGCCCAATTTTTGAGTTTTGATATCTCAGCTCTGGAAGGGGCTAGAGCCTCTATTTTTGCACTCAGGTCTAAGTCTCATGGCCCTCTATCAGAATCCAGAGTTTTGGGAAGATTGGAGAAACTTAATTTTTCGCCCAAAAAAAAAAAACGTAAGGGGTACCACTGTCGTTTTTTTTCGGGCCCAATTTTTGAGTTTCGATATCTCAGCTCTGGAAGGGGCTAGAGCCTCCATTTTTGCACTCAGGTCTAAGTCTCATGGCCCTCTATCAGAATCCAGAGTTTTGGGAAGATTGGAGAAACTTAATTTTTCGCCCAAAAAAAAAAACGTAAGGGGTACCACTGTCGTTTTTTTTCGGGCCCAATTTTTGAGTTTCGATATCTCAGCTCTGGAAGGGGCTAGAGCCTCCATTTTTGCACTCAGGTCTAAGTCTCATGGCCCTCTATCAGAATCCAGAGTTTTGGGAAGATTGGAGAAACTTAATTTTTCGCCCAAAAAAAAAAAAACGTAAGGGGTACCACTGTCGTTTTTTTTTCGGGCCCAATTTTTGAGTTTCGATATCTCAGCTCTGGAAGGGGCTAGAGCCTCCATTTTTGCACTCAGGTCTAAGGCTGCGTCCAAAACCGCATACTCAATGAGTAGGTACTTAATTTCAATAAGTACTTACTCAACGAGCGCTAAAAGAGTAGGTACTTTATAGCCAAATCTCGTTGAGTATGAATGAGAACCGGACATCTGCCATGTTGACGTTATCATGTGACCTACTACGACGCGTTATCATCATATCACAAGCGCGAAGAAATGAACAGCGACACGTTTAATTCTTCTATCTATAAATATCTTGACATTGATGAAACTTTCTCATTTTGTTGTGGTATTGTTGAAGAAACAGCTGATATTTTTTTTTATTAAGAAACCCCCAAATCGTCACCTCTTGAATGTTGTTAATTTCTTTATTTTATACCCAAAACGTTTCTCCTTTAAGTTTTCCTCCTTTTCTTGATGAATTTACCTCGTTTCATGCCTCAGACCTATAACAACAACAACAAAACAACAAAATTTTTCATGTATTCTGAAGAACTATTAAAAAATATTTAGCCTTGTTATTGTTCCTTTTTCCTGTAGCCTATATGATGTACACAAACCAATGATCTTTATGTTTTCTGTTTTGTCATTATGACTGTTGTTGTAACTTTCCATGATCTTATATGTAATACGTTTATAAGTTTAAATTATGAGCGACAGGTGTACTAACACTTCATAACATCAGTGACTTGACAGCACAACCTAGAACAGTTTTCCTATGCGTTTATAATGTCTGCACAAAGGAGACGGGCAGCTGCTCGAAGATCTCTTTTGGAGAAAACTGTTGATTTTATACTCGAAAAATGTAAGTATCACTCCTTAAAAATTAATATTACCTCAGAATGAATTGCATTGTTAGCCCACCCCAAAACTTAAACAAAATAATAATATTAAATGCTGACCAATACTTAATTATATAACTTTTTTATATACTAAAAATATAACTTAATATAACAAGCAAAATGTAATTTGTTTTTGCATATGACAGTTATGCATGAATACATTTATATTCATAAATGCAGGGAAACATCTCAATTATCAGTCAATCGATGAATTAATGGATACATTAATTAAATAATTAAATGTTATATACTGACAACAATAATAAAAATGAATAAATGAGTAAAAGAACAAATAAAAGTAACCATCACAATAAACAAATGCATTATACAAGTCAACAACACATGAAACAAAGCTTTATTCAAACTACAAGCATGTATTTACAGCCGCTGAACACCACATCATGCCGACTCAACACAGCGGTTCCTATTCTGCAGCTTTATTCTGATGAATTCACCAGAGGGGACTGTGCCTTCTTCCCAGAGCTTGTTGTTGTGCTGCGCTTCACAATCTGAGGCAATAAGGGCAGGTGGAGAGATCGAGGGTCTCGTAAAGGCAGGTGGACAGATGGAGGGACTCATAAGGGCAGGTGGAGAGATGGAGGGACTCATCCATGGCACCACTTCCAGGATGCACCTCTGGGCTCCTCATCCTCAGTGCTCACACCAGTCTGCAGACATTTCAGATCCTACAAAAATGCACAAACATTATACAAAAGCAGTCATTTTAACACAATGTCATTTGATTTATCTATTAAAAATAACCTTACTTTATATTTGAGTAAAATCCCTAAAACAAATGCTGCCATCATCTTTCCTTGCAGGTCCTGCTCCACCACAAAAGCTATGAAGCAAATGCACAGAAATCAAGAATCAGAAAAGTGTTGTAATTTCTCTACTTGAATTTACAATAATTCAAATAAACTACAATTTAAGATTGAATAGATTTTGTTATCCATTTCTGTAGTATACTCACTCAAAGCCTTTGATGACAGCATTCAGCATCATGAGCCTCTCTCCACCGGATAAACACGCGTGTTCTTCTGTCCTTGTAACATACAGACAAGATTCACATTATGAGCTCAACACTGAATTTACATGCTGAGGTTGATGTGTTAACTCACTTTTAATCCAACTTAAATGATCCTTAATATATCAACACTAATAAGGGACAAATTAAATATAACATATTTAGTTACTTTATAGATTTGTTTATTTACCGTATTTACAGCACATTTGTCTAATGTAAGTAGTGTTGACAACAGTGAACTATCCTTCATAATAGCACACATAACGTTACATCACTCAGATGTATTTTTCATGTTGGGATGTGCTCATCTGCAATACTTAAACAATATTTTCATTTCAGATGTAAATAGACATTTTAAATAAGCGTGTTTAAGATGTAACGTTATATGGTTAGCTATGTAAATCCATTTTAGAAACTTACATGTAGCCTACTTACTGGAGCTCCCCTGTTTAACTAACTAATAAAACATGTGTTTACAGCAAAATCACAACTATACTATACTGTCTAAGTCCTTTAGACCTTCAACAGTTAAAACGTGTACTCTATAGTAGTTTAACACATACAATTTAAACACAAGGAACCGTGTTTACTCACATTTGAAATTCCCCTGCTTCGCTGATCTCCGCGATGTTGATAATGACGAATGCTTTCCCGTGGCCTCCTGGGATAGAAGAGTATCCATCGGATGAACACTCAAAAATCTTGGCGAAAGCAGGAGATCTTCCGGGAACTTCTCGCCTACTCTTTTATGAGTACTGAGGTTTCGGACATACTACTCCTTTCAAATACTGTTTTCCCCTACTATATAGTACGAAAGTAGGAATATTCGGACGTACTATAAGTATACGTATGCCCGAATCTCTGGTAAAACTCTGGTAATTCTCGCCTACTCTTTATGGATGCTAAGGATTCGGACATACTTATTCGCTCGCCTACTGCTTTTTCCCTACTATATAGTAGGGAAGTATGCGGTTTCGGACGCAGCCTAAGTCTCATGGCCCTCTATCAGAATCCAGAATTTTGGGAAGATTGGAGAAACTTAATTTTTCTCCCAAAAAAAAAAACCGTAAGGGGTACCACTGTCGTTTTTTTTTCGGTCCCAATTTTTGAGTTTCGATATCTCAGCTCTGGAAGGGGCTAGAGCCTCCATTTTTGCACTCAGGTCTAAGTCTCATGGCCCTCTATCAGAATCCAGAGTTTTGGGAAGATTGGAGAAACTTAATTTTTCTCCCAAAAAAAAAAAACCGTAAGGGGTACCACTGTCGTTTTTTTTTTCGGTCCCAATTTTTGAGTTTCGATATCTCAGCTCTGGAAGGGGCTAGAGCCTCCATTTTTGCACTCAGGTCTAAGTCTCATGGCCCTCTATAAGAATCCAGAGTTTTGGGAAGATTGGAGAAACTTAATTTTTTGCCCCAAAAAAAAAAACGTAAGGGGTACCACTGTCGTTTTTTTTTTTCGGGCCCAATTTTTGAGTTTCGATATCTCAGCTCTGGAAGGGGCTAGAGCCTCCATTTTTGCACTCAGGTCTAAGTCTCATGGCCCTCTTTCAGAATCCAGAGTTTTGGGAAGATTGGAGAAACTTAATTTTTCGCCCAAAAAAAAAAACGTAAGGGGTACCACTGTCGTTTTTTTTCGGGCCCAATTTTTGAGTTTCGATATCTCAGCTCTGGAAGGGGCTAGAGCCTCCATTTTTGCACTCAGGTCTAAGTCTCATGGCCCTCTATCAGAATCCAGAGTTTTGAGAAGATTGGAGAAACTTAATTTTTCGCCCAAAAAAAAAAACGTAAGGGGTACCACTGTCGTTTTTTTTTTCGGGCCCAATTTTTGAGTTTCGATATCTCAGCTCTGGAAGGGGCTAGAGCCTCCATTTTTGCACTCAGGTCTAAGTCTCATGGCCCTCTATCAGAATCCAGAGTTTTGGGAAGATTGGAGAAACTTAATTTTTCGCCCAAAAAAAAAAAAAAACGTAAGGGGTACCACTGTCGTTTTTTTTTCGGGCCCAATTTTTGAGTTTCGATATCTCAGCTCTGGAAGGGGCTAGAGCCTCCATTTTTGCACTCAGGTCTAAGTCTCATGGCCCTCTATCAGAATCCAGAGTTTTGGGAAGATTGGAGAAACTTAATTTTTCGCCCAAAAAAAAAAAAAACGTAAGGGGTACCACTGTCGTTTTTTTTTTCGGGCCCAATTTTTGAGTTTCGATATCTCAGCTCTGGAAGGGGCTAGAGCCTCCATTTTTGCACTCAGGTCTAAGTCTCATGGCCCTCTTTCAGAATCCAGAGTTTTGGGAAGATTGGAGAAACTTAATTTTTCGCCCAAAAAAAAAAAACGTAAGGGGTACCACTGTCGTTTTTTTTTCGGGCCCAATTTTTGAGTTTCGATATCTCAGCTCTGGAAGGGGCTAGAGCCTCCATTTTTGCACTCAGGTCTAAGTCTCATGGCCCTCTATCAGAATCCAGAGTTTTGAGAAGATTGGAGAAACTTAATTTTTCGCCCAAAAAAAAAAAAACGTAAGGGGTACCACTGTCGTTTTTTTTTTCGGGCCCAATTTTTGAGTTTCGATATCTCAGCTCTGGAAGGGGCTAGAGCCTCCATTTTTGCACTCAGGTCTAAGTCTCATGGCCCTCTATCAGAATCCAGAGTTTTGGGAAGATTGGAGAAACTTAATTTTTCGCCCAAAAAAAAAAACGTAAGGGGTACCACTGTCGTTTTTTTTTCGGGCCCAATTTTTGAGTTTCGATATCTCAACTCTGGAAGGGGCTAGAGCCTCCATTTTTGCACTCAGGTCTAAGTCTCATGGCCCTCTATCAGAATCCAGAGTTTTGGGAAAATTGGAGAAACTTAATTTTTCGCCCCAAAAAAAAAAAACGTAAGGGGTACCACTGTCGTTTTTTTTTTCGGGCCCAATTTTTGAGTTTCGATATCTCAGCTCTGGAAGGGGCTAGAGCCTCCATTTTTGCACTCAGGTCTAAGTCTCATGGCCCTCTATCAGAATCCAGAGTTTTGGGAAGATTGGAGAAACGTAATTTTTCGCCCAAAAAAAAAAACGTAAGGGGTACCACTGTCGTTTTTTTTTCGGGCCCAATTTTTGAGTTTCGATATCTCAACTCTGGAAGGGGCTAGAGCCTCCATTTTTGCACTCAGGTCTAAGTCTCATGGCCCTCTATCAGAATCCAGAGTTTTGGGAAAATTGGAGAAACTTAATTTTTCGCCGAAAAAAAAAAAACGTAAGGGGTACCACTGTCGTTTTTTTTTCGGGCCCAATTTTTGAGTTTCGATATCTCAGCTCTGGAAGGGGCTAGAGCCTCCATTTTTGCACTCAGGTCTAAGTCTCATGGCCCTCTATCAGAATCCAGAGTTTTGGGAAGATTGGAGAAACTTAATTTTTCGCCCAAAAAAAAAAACGTAAGGGGTACCACTGTCGTTTTTTTTTCGGGCCCAATTTTTGAGTTTCGATATCTCAGCTCTGGAAGGGGCTAGAGCCTCCATTTTTGCACTCAGGTCTAAGTCTCATGGCCCTCTATCAGAATCCAGAGTTTTGGGAAGATTGGAGAAACTTAATTTTTCGCCCAAAAAAAAAACGTAAGGGGTACCACTGTCGTTTTTTTTTCGGGCCCAATTTTTGAGTTTCGATATCTCAACTCTGGAAGGGGCTAGAGCCTCCATTTTTGCACTCAGGTCTAAGTCTCATGGCCCTCTATCAGAATCCAGAGTTTTGGGAAAATTGGAGAAACTTAATTTTTCGCCCAAAAAAAAAAAACGTAAGGGGTACCACTGTCGTTTTTTTTTCGGGCCCAATTTTTGAGTTTCGATATCTCAGCTCTGGAAGGGGCTAGAGCCTCCATTTTTGCACTCAGGTCTAAGTCTCATGGCCCTCTATCAGAATCCAGAGTTTTGGGAAGATTGGAGAAACTTAATTTTTCGCCCAAAAAAAAAAAACGTAAGGGGTACCACTGTCGTTTTTTTTTCGGGCCCAATTTTTGAGTTTCGATATCTCAGCTCTGGAAGGGGCTAGAGCCTCCATTTTTGCACTCAGGTCTAAGTCTCATGGCCCTCTATCAGAATCCAGAGTTTTGGGAAGATTGGAGAAACTTAATTTTTCGCCCGACAAAAAAAAACGTAAGGGGTACCACTGTCGTTTTTTTTTTCGGGCCCAATTTTTGAGTTTCGATATCTCAGCTCTGGAAGGGGCTAGAACCTCCATTTTTGCACTCAGGTCTAAGTCTCATGGCCCTCTATCAGAATCCAGAGTTTTGGGAAGATTGGAGAAACTTAATTTTTCGCCCAAAAAAAAAAAAAACGTAAGGGGTACCACTGTCGTTTTTTCTTCGGGCCCAATTTTTGAGTTTCGATATCTCAGCTCTGGAAGGGGCTAGAGCCTCCATTTTTGCACTCAGGTCTAAGTCTCATGGCCCTCTATCAGAATCCAGAGTTTTGGGAAGATTGGAGAAACTTAATTTTTCGCCCAACAAAAAAAAACGTAAGGGGTACCACTGTCGTTTTTTTTTCGGGCCCGATTTTTGAGTTTCGATATCTCAGCTCTGGAAGGGGCTAGAGCCTCCATTTTTGCACTCAGGTCTAAGTCTCATGGCCCTCTATCAGAATCCAGAGTTTTGGGAAGATTGGAGAAACTTAATTTTTCGCCCAAAAAAAAAAAACGTAAGGGGTACCACTGTCGTTTTTTTTTCGGGCCCAATTTTTGAGTTTCGATATCTCAGCTCTGGAAGGGGCTAGAGCCTCCATTTTTGCACTCAGGTCTAAGTCTCATGGCCCTCTATCAGAATCCAGAGTTTTGGGAAGATTGGAGAAACTTAATTTTTCGCCCAAAAAAAAAAAACGTAAGGGGTACCACTGTCGTTTTTTTTTCGGGCCCAATTTTTGAGTTTCGATATCTCAGCTCTGGAAGGGGCTAGAGCCTCCATTTTTGCACTCAGGTCTAAGTCTCATGGCCCTCTATCAGAATCCAGAGTTTTGGGAAGATTGGAGAAACTTAATTTTTCGCCCAAAAAAAAAAAACGTAAGGGGTACCACTGTCGTTTTTTTTTCGGGCCCAATTTTTGAGTTTCGATATCTCAGCTCTGGAAGGGGCTAGAGCCTCCATTTTTGCACTCAGGTCTAAGTCTCATGGCCCTCTATCAGAATCCAGAGTTTTGGGAAGATTGGAGAAACTTAATTTTTCGCCCAAAAAAAAAAACGTAAGGGGTACCACTGTCGTTTTTTTTAGGCCCAATTTTTGAGTTTCGATATCTCAGCTCTGGAAGGGGCTAGAGCCTCCATTTTTGCACTCAGGTTTAAGTCTCATGGCCCTCTATCAGAATCCAGAGTTTTGGGAAGATTGGAGAAACTTAATTTTTCGCCCAACAAAAAAAAAACGTAAGGGGTACCACTGTCGTTTTTTTTTCGGGCCCAATTTTTGAGTTTCGATATCTCAGCTCTGGAAGGGGCTAGAGCCTCCATTTTTGCACTCAGGTCTAAGTCTCATGGCCCTCTATCAGAATCCAGAGTTTTGGGAAGATTGGAGAAACTTAATTTTTCGCCCAAAAAAAAAAAACGTAAGGGGTACCACTGTCGTTTTTTTTTCGGGCCCAATTTTTGAGTTTCGACATCTCAGCTCTGGAAGGGGCTAGAGCCTCCATTTTTGCACTCAGGTCTAAGTCTCATGGCCCTCTATCAGAATCCAGAGTTTTGGGAAGATTGGAGAAACTTAATTTTTCGCCCAAAAAAAAAAAACGTAAGGGGTACCACTGTCGTTTTTTTTTCGGGCCCAATTTTTGAGTTTCGATATCTCAGCTCTGGAAGGGGCTAGAGCCTCCATTTTTGCAATCAGGTCTAAGTCTCACGGCCCTCTATCAGAATCCAGAGTTTTGGGAAGATTGGAGAAACTTAATTTTTCGCCCAAAAAAAAAAAACGTAAGGGGTACCACTGTCGTTTTTTTTCGGGCCCAATTTTTGAGTTTCGATATCTCAGCTCTGGAAGGGACTAGAGCCTCCATTTTTGCAATCAGGTCTAAGTCTCACGGCCCTCTATCACAATCCAGAGTTTTGGGAAGATTGGAGAAACTTAATTTTTCGCCCAAAAAAAAACAAAAACGTAAGGGGTACCACTGTCGTTTTTTTTTTTCGGGCCCAATTTTTGAGTTTCGATATCTCAGCTCTGGAAGGGTCTAGAGCCTCCATTTTTGCACTCAGGTCTAAGTCTCATGGCCCTCTATCACAATCCAGAGTTTTGGGAAGATTGGAGAAACTTAATTTTTCGCCCAAAAAAAAAAAACGTAAGGGGTACCACTGTCGTTTTTTTTTCGGGCCCAATTTTTGAGTTTCGATATCTCAGCTCTGGAAGGGGCTAGAGCCTCCATTTTTGCACTCAGGTCTAAGTCTCATGGCCCTCTATCAGAATCCAGAGTTTTGGGAAGATTGGAGAAACTTAATTTTTCGCCCAAAAAAAAAAAAACGTAAGGGGTACCACTGTCGTTTTTTTTTCGGGCCCAATTTTTGAGTTTCGATATCTCAGCTCTGGAAGGGGCTAGAGCCTCCATTTTTGCACTCAGGTCTAAGTCTCATGGCCCTCTTTCAGAATCCAGAGTTTTGGGAAGATTGGAGAAACTTAATTTTTCGCCCAAAAAAAAAAAACGTAAGGGGTACCACTGTCGTTTTTTTTTCGGGCCCAATTTTTGAGTTTCGATATCTCAGCTCTGGAAGGGGCTAGAGCCTCCATTTTTGCACTCAGGTCTAAGTCTCATGGCCCTCTATCAGAATCCAGAGTTTTGAGAAGATTGGAGAAACTTAATTTTTCGCCCAAAAAAAAAAAAACGTAAGGGGTACCACTGTCGTTTTTTTTTCGGGCCCAATTTTTGAGTTTCGATATCTCAGCTCTGGAAGGGGCTAGAGCCTCCATTTTTGCACTCAGGTCTAAGTCTCATGGCCCTCTATCAGAATCCAGAGTTTTGGGAAGATTGGAGAAACTTAATTTTTCACCCAAAAAAAAAAACGTAAGGGGTACCACTGTCGTTTTTTTTTTCGGGCCCAATTTTTGAGTTTCGATATCTCAACTCTGGAAGGGGCTAGAGCCTCCATTTTTGCACTCAGGTCTAAGTCTCATGGCCCTCTATCAGAATCCAGAGTTTTGGGAAAATTGGAGAAACTTAATTTTTCGCCCAAAAAAAAAAAACGTAAGGGGTACCACTGTCGTTTTTTTTTCGGGCCCAATTTTTGAGTTTCGATATCTCAGCTCTGGAAGGGGCTAGAGCCTCCATTTTTGCACTCAGGTCTAAGTCTCATGGCCCTCTATCAGAATCCAGAGTTTTGGGAAGATTGGAGAAACTTAATTTTTCGCCCAAAAAAAAAAAAACGTAAGGGGTACCACTGTCGTTTTTTTTTTCGGGCCCAATTTTTGAGTTTCGATATCTCAGCTCTGGAAGGGTCTAGAGCCTCCATTTTTGCACTCAGGTCTAAGTCTCATGGCCCTCTATCAGAATTCAGAGTTTTGGGAAGATTGGAGAAACTTAATTTTTCGCCCAAAAAAAAAAAACGTAAGGGGTACCACTGTCGTTTTTTTTTTCGGGCCCAATTTTTGAGTTTCGATATCTCAGCTCTGGAAGGGGCTAGAACCTCCATTTTTGCACTCAGGTCTAAGTCTCATGGCCCTCTATCAGAATCCAGAGTTTTGGGAAGATTGGAGAAACTTAATTTTTCGCCCAAAAAAAAAACACGTAAGGGGTACCACTGTCGTTTTTTCTTCGGGCCCAATTTTTGAGTTTCGATATCTCAGCTCTGGAAGGGGCTAGAGCCTCCATTTTTGCACTCAGGTCTAAGTCTCGTGGCCCTCTTTCAGAATCCAGAGTTTTGGGAAGATTGGAGAAACTTAATTTTTCGCCCAAAAAAAAAAACGTAAGGGGTACCACTGTCGTTTTTTTTTCGGGCCCAATTTTTGAGTTTCGATATCTCAGCTCTGGAAGGGGCTAGAGCCTCCATTTTTGCACTCAGGTCTAAGTCTCATGGCCCTCTATCAGAATCCAGAGTTTTGGGAAGATTGGAGAAACTTAATTTTTCGCCCAAAAAAAAAAACGTAAGGGGTACCACTGTCGTTTTTTTTTTGGGCCCAATTTTTGAGTTTCGATATCTCAACTCTGGAAGGGGCTAGAGCCTCCATTTTTGCACTCAGGTCTAAGTCTCATGGCCCTCTATCAGAATCCAGAGTTTTGGGAAAATTGGAGAAACTTAATTTTTCGCCCAAAAAAAAAAAACGTAAGGGGTACCACTGTCGTTTTTTTTTTCGGGCCCAATTTTTGAGTTTCGATATCTCAGCTCTGGAAGGGGCTAGAGCCTCCATTTTTGCACTCAGGTCTAAGTCTCATGGCCCTCTATCAGAATCCAGAGTTTTGGGAAGATTGGAGAAACTTAATTTTTCGCCCAAAAAAAAAAAAACGTAAGGGGTACCACTGTCGTTTTTTTTTTCGGGCCCAATTTTTGAGTTTCGATATCTCAGCTCTGGAAGGGGCTAGAGCCTCCATTTTTGCACTCAGGTCTAAGTCTCATGGCCCTCTATCAGAATCCAGAGTTTTGGGAAGATTGGAGAAACTTAATTTTTCGCCCAAAAAAAAAAAAAACGTAAGGGGTACCACTGTCGTTTTTTTTTCGGGCCCAATTTTTGAGTTTCAATATCTCAGCTCTGGAAGGGGCTAGAGCCTCCATTTTTGCACTCAGGTCTAAGTCTCATGGCCCTCTTTCAGAATCCAGAGTTTTGGGAAGATTGGAGAAACTTAATTTTTCGCCCAAAAAAAAAAAACGTAAGGGGTACCACTGTCGTTTTTTTTTCGGGCCCAATTTTTGAGTTTCAATATCTCAACTCTGGAAGGGGCTAGAGCCTCCATTTTTGCACTCAGGTCTAAGTCTCATGGCCCTCTATCAGAATCCAGAGTTTTGGGAAGATTGGAGAAACTTAATTTTTCGCCCAAAAAAAAAAACGTAAGGGGTACCACTGTCGTTTTTTTTTCGGGCCCAATTTTTGAGTTTCGATATCTCAGCTCTGGAAGGGGCTAGAGCCTCCATTTTTGCACTCAGGTTTAAGTCTCATGGCCCTCTATCAGAATCCAGAGTTTTGAGAAGATTGGAGAAACTTAATTTTTCGCCCAAAAAAAAAAAAACGTAAGGGGTACCACTGTCGTTTTTTTTTCGGGCCCAATTTTTGAGTTTCGATATCTCAGCTCTGGAAGGGGCTAGAGCCTCCATTTTTGCACTCAGGTCTAAGTCTCATGGCCCTCTATCAGAATCCAGAGTTTTGGGAAGATTGGAGAAACTTAATTTTTCGCCCAAAAAAAAAAAAAACGTAAGGGGTACCACTGTCGTTTTTTTTTTCGGGCCCAATTTTTGAGTTTCGATATCTCAGCTCTGGAAGGGGCTAGAGCCTCCATTTTTGCACTCAGGTAAGTCTCATGGCCCTCTATCAGAATCCAGAGTTTTGGGAAGATTGGAGAAACTTAATTTTTCGCCCAAAAAAAAAAAAACGTAAGGGGTACCACTGTCGTTTTTTTTTCGGGCCCAATTTTTGAGTTTCGATATCTCAGCTCTGGAAGGGGCTAGAGCCTCCATTTTTGCACTCAGGTCTAAGTCTCATGGCCCTCTATCAGAATCCAGAGTTTTGGGAAGATTGGAGAAACTTAATTTTTCGCCCAAAAAAAAAAACGTAAGGGGTACCACTGTCGTTTTTTTTTTGGGCCCAATTTTTGAGTTTCGATATCTCAACTCTGGAAGGGGCTAGAGCCTCCATTTTTGCACTCAGGTCTAAGTCTCATGGCCCTCTATCAGAATCCAGAGTTTTGGGAAAATTGGAGAAACTTAATTTTTCGCCCAAAAAAAAAAAACGTAAGGGGTACCACTGTCGTTTTTTTTTTCGGGCCCAATTTTTGAGTTTCGATATCTCAGCTCTGGAAGGGGCTAGAGCCTCCATTTTTGCACTCAGGTCTAAGTCTCATGGCCCTCTATCAGAATCCAGAGTTTTGGGAAGATTGGAGAAACTTAATTTTTCGCCCAAAAAAAAAAAAAACGTAAGGGGTACCACTGTCGTTTTTTTTTTCGGGCCCAATTTTTGAGTTTCGATATCTCAGCTCTGGAAGGGGCTAGAGCCTCCATTTTTGCACTCAGGTCTAAGTCTCATGGCCCTCTATCAGAATCCAGAGTTTTGGGAAGATTGGAGAAACTTAATTTTTCGCCCAAAAAAAAAAAAACGTAAGGGGTACCACTGTCGTTTTTTTTTCGGGCCCAATTTTTGAGTTTCAATATCTCAGCTCTGGAAGGGGCTAGAGCCTCCATTTTTGCACTCAGGTCTAAGTCTCATGGCCCTCTTTCAGAATCCAGAGTTTTGGGAAGATTGGAGAAACTTAATTTTTCGCCCAAAAAAAAAAAACGTAAGGGGTACCACTGTCGTTTTTTTTTCGGGCCCAATTTTTGAGTTTCAATATCTCAACTCTGGAAGGGGCTAGAGCCTCCATTTTTGCACTCAGGTCTAAGTCTCATGGCCCTCTATCAGAATCCAGAGTTTTGGGAAGATTGGAGAAACTTAATTTTTCGCCCAAAAAAAAAAACGTAAGGGGTACCACTGTCGTTTTTTTTTCGGGCCCAATTTTTGAGTTTCGATATCTCAGCTCTGGAAGGGGCTAGAGCCTCCATTTTTGCACTCAGGTTTAAGTCTCATGGCCCTCTATCAGAATCCAGAGTTTTGAGAAGATTGGAGAAACTTAATTTTTCGCCCAAAAAAAAAAAACGTAAGGGGTACCACTGTCGTTTTTTTTTCGGGCCCAATTTTTGAGTTTCGATATCTCAGCTCTGGAAGGGGCTAGAGCCTCCATTTTTGCACTCAGGTCTAAGTCTCATGGCCCTCTATCAGAATCCAGAGTTTTGGGAAGATTGGAGAAACTTAATTTTTCGCCCAAAAAAAAAAAAAAAACGTAAGGGGTACCACTGTCGTTTTTTTTTTCGGGCCCAATTTTTGAGTTTCGATATCTCAGCTCTGGAAGGGGCTAGAGCCTCCATTTTTGCACTCAGGTAAGTCTCATGGCCCTCTATCAGAATCCAGAGTTTTGGGAAGATTGGAGAAACTTAATTTTTCGCCCAAAAAAAAAAAACGTAAGGGGTACCACTGTCGTTTTTTTTTCGGGCCCAATTTTTGAGTTTCGATATCTCAGCTCTGGAAGGGGCTAGAGCCTCCATTTTTTGCACTCAGGTCTAAGTCTCATGGCCCTCTTTCAGAATCCAGAGTTTTGGGAAGATTGGAGAAACTTAATTTTTCGCCCAAAAAAAAAAAACGTAAGGGGTACCACTGTCGTTTTTTTTTCGGGCCCAATTTTTGAGTTTCGATATCTCAGCTCTGGAAGGGGCTAGAGCCTCCATTTTTGCACTCAGGTCTAAGTCTCATGGCCCTCTATCAGAATCCAGAGTTTTGAGAAGATTGGAGAAACTTAATTTTTCGCCCAAAAAAAAAAAAACGTAAGGGGTACCACTGTCGTTTTTTTTTTCGGGCCCAATTTTTGAGTTTCAATATCTCAGCTCTGGAAGGGGCTAGAGCCTCCATTTTTGCACTCAGGTCTAAGTCTCATGGCCCTCTATCAGAATCCAGAGTTTTGGGAAGATTGGAGAAACTTAATCTTTCGCCCAAAAAAAAAAACGTAAGGGGTACCACTGTCGTTTTTTTTTCGGGCCCAATTTTTGAGTTTCGATATCTCAACTCTGGAAGGGGCTAGAGCCTCCATTTTTGCACTCAGGTCTAAGTCTCATGGCCCTCTATCAGAATCCAGAGTTTTGGGAAAATTGG
The DNA here is from genome assembly GCF_988280905.1 of Pimephales promelas. Classification (NCBI taxonomy): domain Eukaryota; kingdom Metazoa; phylum Chordata; class Actinopteri; order Cypriniformes; family Leuciscidae; genus Pimephales; species Pimephales promelas. The sequence goes on from NC_142778.1 coordinate 26,571,463, forward strand.
AGAAACTTAATTTTTCGCCCAAAAAAAAAAAACGTAAGGGGTACCACTGTCGTTTTTTTTTTCGGGCCCAATTTTTGAGTTTCGATATCTCAGCTCTGGAAGGGGCTAGAGCCTCCATTTTTGCACTCAGGTCTAAGTCTCATGGCCCTCTATCAGAATCCAGAGTTTTGGGAACATTGGAGAAACTTAATTTTTCGCCCAAAAAAAAAAACGTAAGGGGTACCACTGTCGTTTTTTTTTCGGGCCCAATTTTTGAGTTTCGATATCTCAGCTCTGGAAGGGGCTAGAGCCTCCATTTTTGCACTCAGGTTTAAGTCTCATGGCCCTCTATCAGAATCCAGAGTTTTGGGAAGATTGGAGAAACTTAATTTTTCGCCCCCCCAAAAAAAAACGTAAGGGGTACCACTGTCGTTTTTTTTTCGGGCCCAATTTTTGAGTTTCAATATCTCAGCTCTGGAAGGGGCTAGAGCCTCCATTTTTGCACTCAGGTCTAAGTCTCATGGCCCTCTATCAGAATCCAGAGTTTTGGGAAGATTGGAGAAACTTAATTTTTCGCCCAACAAAAAAAAACGTAAGGGGTACCACTGTCGTTTTTTTTTTCGGGCCCAATTTTTGAGTTTCGATATCTCAGCTCTGGAAGGGGCTAGAACCTCCATTTTTGCACTCAGGTCTAAGTCTCATGGCCCTCTATCACAATCCAGAGTTTTGGGAAGATTGGAGAAACTTAATTTTTCGCCCAAAAAAAAAAAACGTAAGGGGTACCACTGTCGTTTTTTTTTCGGGCCCAATTTTTGAGTTTCAATATCTCAACTCTGGAAGGGGCTAGAGCCTCCATTTTTGCACTCAGGTCTAAGTCTCATGGCCCTCTATCAGAATCCAGAGTTTTGGGAAGATTGGAGAAACTTAATTTTTCGCCCAAAAAAAAAAACGTAAGGGGTACCACTGTCGTTTTTTTTTCGGGCCCAATTTTTGAGTTTCGATATCTCAGCTCTGGAAGGGGCTAGAGCCTCCATTTTTGCACTCAGGTTTAAGTCTCATGGCCCTCTATCAGAATCCAGAGTTTTGAGAAGATTGGAGAAACTTAATTTTTCGCCCAAAAAAAAAAAAACGTAAGGGGTACCACTGTCGTTTTTTTTTCGGGCCCAATTTTTGAGTTTCGATATCTCAGCTCTGGAAGGGGCTAGAGCCTCCATTTTTGCACTCAGGTCTAAGTCTCATGGCCCTCTATCAGAATCCAGAGTTTTGGGAAGATTGGAGAAACTTAATTTTTCGCCCAAAAAAAAAAACGTAAGGGGTACCACTGTCGTTTTTTTTTCGGGCCCAATTTTTGAGTTTCGATATCTCAGCTCTGGAAGGGGCTAGAGCCTCCATTTTTGCACTCAGGTTTAAGTCTCATGGCCCTCTATCAGAATCCAGAGTTTTGGGAAGATTGGAGAAACTTAATTTTTCGCCCCCCAAAAAAAAAACGTAAGGGGTACCACTGTCGTTTTTTTTTCGGGCCCAATTTTTGAGTTTCGATATCTCAGCTCTGGAAGGGGCTAGAGCCTCCATTTTTTGCACTCAGGTCTAAGTCTCATGGCCCTCTTTCAGAATCCAGAGTTTTGGGAAGATTGGAGAAACTTAATTTTTCGCCCAAAAAAAAAAAACGTAAGGGGTACCACTGTCGTTTTTTTTTTCGGGCCCAATTTTTGAGTTTCGATATCTCAGCTCTGGAAGGGGCTAGAGCCTCCATTTTTGCACTCAGGTCTAAGTCTCATGGCCCTCTATCAGAATCCAGAGTTTTGAGAAGATTGGAGAAACTTAATTTTTCGCCCAAAAAAAAAAAAACGTAAGGGGTACCACTGTCGTTTTTTTTTTTCGGGCCCAATTTTTGAGTTTCAATATCTCAGCTCTGGAAGGGGCTAGAGCCTCCATTTTTGCACTCAGGTCTAAGTCTCATGGCCCTCTATCAGAATCCAGAGTTTTGGGAAGATTGGAGAAACTTAATTTTTCGCCCAAAAAAAAAAAACGTAAGGGGTACCACTGTCGTTTTTTTTTCGGGCCCAATTTTTGAGTTTCAATATCTCAACTCTGGAAGGGGCTAGAGCCTCCATTTTTGCACTCAGGTCTAAGTCTCATGGCCCTCTATCAGAATCCAGAGTTTTGGGAAGATTGGAGAAACTTAATTTTTCGCCCAAAAAAAAAAAACGTAAGGGGTACCACTGTCGTTTTTTTTTCGGGCCCAATTTTTGAGTTTCGATATCTCAGCTCTGGAAGGGGCTAGAGCCTCCATTTTTGCACTCAGGTTTAAGTCTCATGGCCCTCTATCAGAATCCAGAGTTTTGAGAAGATTGGAGAAACTTAATTTTTCGCCCAAAAAAAAAAAAACGTAAGGGGTACCACTGTCGTTTTTTTTTCGGGCCCAATTTTTGAGTTTCGATATCTCAGCTCTGGAAGGGGCTAGAGCCTCCATTTTTGCACTCAGGTCTAAGTCTCATGGCCCTCTATCAGAATCCAGAGTTTTGGGAAGATTGGAGAAACTTAATTTTTCGCCCAAAAAAAAAACGTAAGGGGTACCACTGTCGTTTTTTTTTCGGGCCCAATTTTTGAGTTTCGATATCTCAACTCTGGAAGGGGCTAGAGCCTCCATTTTTGCACTCAGGTCTAAGTCTCATGGCCCTCTATCAGAATCCAGAGTTTTGGGAAAATTGGAGAAACTTAATTTTTCGCCCAAAAAAAAAAAACGTAAGGGGTACCACTGTCGTTTTTTTTTTCGGGCCCAATTTTTGAGTTTCGATATCTCAGCTCTGGAAGGGGCTAGAGCCTCCATTTTTGCACTCAGGTCTAAGTCTCATGGCCCTCTATCAGAATCCAGAGTTTTGGGAAAATTGGAGAAACTTAATTTTTCGCCCAACAAAAAAAAACGTAAGGGGTACCACTGTCGTTTTTTTTTTCGGGCCCAATTTTTGAGTTTCGATATCTCAGCTCTGGAAGGGGCTAGAGCCTCCATTTTTGCACTCAGGTCTAAGTCTCATGGCCCTCTTTCAGAATCCAGAGTTTTGGGAAGATTGGAGAAACTTAATTTTTCGCCCAAAAAAAAAAAACGTAAGGGGTACCACTGTCGTTTTTTTTTCGGGCCCAATTTTTGAGTTTCGATATCTCAGCTCTGGAAGGGGCTAGAGCCTCCATTTTTGCACTCAGGTCTAAGTCTCATGGCCCTCTATCAGAATCCAGAGTTTTGAGAAGATTGGAGAAACTTAATTTTTCGCCCAAAAAAAAAAAAACGTAAGGGGTACCACTGTCGTTTTTTTTTTCGGGCCCAATTTTTGAGTTTCGATATCTCAGCTCTGGAAGGGGCTAGAGCCTCCATTTTTGCACTCAGGTCTAAGTCTCATGGCCCTCTATCAGAATCCAGAGTTTTGGGAAGATTGGAGAAACTTAATTTTTCGCCCAAAAAAAAAAACGTAAGGGGTACCACTGTCGTTTTTTTTTCGGGCCCAATTTTTGAGTTTCGATATCTCAACTCTGGAAGGGGCTAGAGCCTCCATTTTTGCACTCAGGTCTAAGTCTCATGGCCCTCTATCAGAATCCAGAGTTTTGGGAAGATTGGAGAAACTTAATTTTTCGCCCAAAAAAAAAAACGTAAGGGGTACCACTGTCGTTTTTTTTTCGGGCCCAATTTTTGAGTTTCGATATCTCAGCTCTGGAAGGGGCTAGAGCCTCCATTTTTGCACTCAGGTTTAAGTCTCATGGCCCTCTATCAGAATCCAGAGTTTTGAGAAGATTGGAGAAACTTAATTTTTCGCCCAAAAAAAAAAAAACGTAAGGGGTACCAATGTCGTTTTTTTTTCGGGCCCAATTTTTGAGTTTCGATATCTCAGCTCTGGAAGGGGCTAGAGCCTCCATTTTTGCACTCAGGTCTAAGTCTCATGGCCCTCTATCAGAATCCAGAGTTTTGGGAAGATTGGAGAAACTTAATTTTTCGCCCAAAAAAAAAAACGTAAGGGGTACCACTGTCGTTTTTTTTTCGGGCCCAATTTTTGAGTTTCGATATCTCAACTCTGGAAGGGGCTAGAGCCTCCATTTTTGCACTCAGGTTTAAGTCTCATGGCCCTCTATCAGAATCCAGAGTTTTGAGAAGATTGGAGAAACTTAATTTTTCGCCCAAAAAAAAAAAAAACGTAAGGGGTACCACTGTCGTTTTTTTTTCGGGCCCAATTTTTGAGTTTCGATATCTCAGCTCTGGAAGGGGCTAGAGCCTCAATTTTTGCACTCAGGTCTAAGTCTCATGGCCCTCTATCAGAATCCAGAGTTTTGGGAAGATTGGAGAAACTTAATTTTTCGCCCAAAAAAAAAAACGTAAGGGGTACCACTGTCGTTTTTTTTTCGGGCCCAATTTTTGAGTTTCGATATCTCAGCTCTGGAAGGGGCTAGAGCCTCCATTTTTGCACTCAGGTTTAAGTCTCATGGCCCTCTATCAGAATCCAGAGTTTTGAGAAGATTGGAGAAACTTAATTTTTCGCCCAAAAAAAAAAAAAACGTAAGGGGTACCACTGTCGTTTTTTTTTCGGGCCCAATTTTTGAGTTTCGATATCTCAGCTCTGGAAGGGGCTAGAGCCTCCATTTTTGCACTCAGGTCTAAGTCTCATGGCCCTCTATCAGAATCCAGAGTTTTGGGAAGATTGGAGAAACTTAATTTTTCGCCCAAAAAAAAAAACGTAAGGGGTACCACTGTCGTTTTTTTTTCGGGCCCAATTTTTGAGTTTCGATATCTCAACTCTGGAAGGGGCTAGAGCCTCCATTTTTGCACTCAGGTCTAAGTCTCATGGCCCTCTATCAGAATCCAGAGTTTTGGGAAGATTGGAGAAACTTAATTTTTCGCCCAAAAAAAAAAAACGTAAGGGGTACCACTGTCGTTTTTTTTTCGGGCCCAATTTTTGAGTTTCGATATCTCAGCTCTGGAAGGGGCTAGAGCCTCCATTTTTGCACTCAGGTCTAAGTCTCATGGCCCTCTATCAGAATCCAGAGTTTTGGGAAAATTGGAGAAACTTAATTTTTCGCCCAAAAAAAAAAAACGTAAGGGGTACCACTGTCGTTTTTTTTTTCGGGCCCAATTTTTGAGTTTCGATATCTCAGCTCTGGAAGGGGCTAGAGCCTCCATTTTTGCACTCAGGTCTAAGTCTCATGGCCCTCTATCAGAATCCAGAGTTTTGGGAAGATTGGAGAAACTTAATTTTTCGCCCCCAAAAAAAAAAAACGTAAGGGGTACCACTGTCGTTTTTTTTTTCGGGCCCAATTTTTGAGTTTCGATATCTCAGCTCTGGAAGGGGCTAGAGCCTCCATTTTTGCACTCAGGTCTAAGTCTCATGGCCCTCTATCAGAATCCAGAGTTTTGGGAAGATTGGAGAAACTTAATTTTTCGCCCAAAAAAAAAAAAACGTAGGGGGTACCACTGTCGTTTTTTTTTCGGGCCCAATTTTTGAGTTTCAATATCTCAGCTCTGGAAGGGGCTAGAGCCTCCATTTTTGCACTCAGGTCTAAGTCTCATGGCCCTCTTTCAGAATCCAGAGTTTTGGGAAGATTGGAGAAACTTAATTTTTCGCCCAAAAAAAAAAAAACGTAAGGGGTACCACTGTCGTTTTTTTTTCGGGCCCAATTTTTGAGTTTCAATATCTCAACTCTGGAAGGGGCTAGAGCCTCCATTTTTGCACTCAGGTCTAAGTCTCATGGCCCTCTATCAGAATCCAGAGTTTTGGGAAGATTGGAGAAACTTAATTTTTCGCCCAAAAAAAAAAACGTAAGGGGTACCACTGTCGTTTTTTTTTCGGGCCCAATTTTTGAGTTTCGATATCTCAGCTCTGGAAGGGGCTAGAGCCTCCATTTTTGCACTCAGGTTTAAGTCTCATGGCCCTCTATCAGAATCCAGAGTTTTGAGAAGATTGGAGAAACTTAATTTTTCGCCCAAAAAAAAAAAAACGTAAGGGGTACCACTGTCGTTTTTTTTTCGGGCCCAATTTTTGAGTTTCGATATCTCAGCTCTGGAAGGGGCTAGAGCCTCCATTTTTGCACTCAGGTCTAAGTCTCATGGCCCTCTATCAGAATCCAGAGTTTTGGGAAGATTGGAGAAACTTAATTTTTCGCCCAAAAAAAAAAACGTAAGGGGTACCACTGTCGTTTTTTTTTCGGGCCCAATTTTTGAGTTTCGATATCTCAACTCTGGAAGGGGCTAGAGCCTCCATTTTTGCACTCAGGTCTAAGTCTCATGGCCCTCTATCAGAATCCAGAGTTTTGGGAAAATTGGAGAAACTTAATTTTTCGCCCAAAAAAAAAAAAACGTAAGGGGTACCACTGTCGTTTTTTTTTTCGGGCCCAATTTTTGAGTTTCGATATCTCAGCTCTGGAAGGGGCTAGAGCCTCCATTTTTGCACTCAGGTCTAAGTCTCATGGCCCTCTATCAGAATCCAGAGTTTTGGGAAGATTGGAGAAACTTAATTTTTCGCCCAAAAAAAAAAAAAACGTAAGGGGTACCACTGTCGTTTTTTTTTTCGGGCCCAATTTTTGAGTTTCGATATCTCAGCTCTGGAAGGGGCTAGAGCCTCCATTTTTGCACTCAGGTAAGTCTCATGGCCCTCTATCAGAATCCAGAGTTTTGGGAAGATTGGAGAAACTTAATTTTTCGCCCAAAAAAAAAAAAACGTAAGGGGTACCACTGTCGTTTTTTTTTCGGGCCCAATTTTTGAGTTTCGATATCTCAGCTCTGGAAGGGGCTAGAGCCTCCATTTTTTGCACTCAGGTCTAAGTCTCATGGCCCTCTTTCAGAATCCAGAGTTTTGGGAAGATTGGAGAAACTTAATTTTTCGCCCAAAAAAAAAAAACGTAAGGGGTACCACTGTCGTTTTTTTTTCGGGCCCAATTTTTGAGTTTCGATATCTCAGCTCTGGAAGGGGCTAGAGCCTCCATTTTTGCACTCAGGTCTAAGTCTCATGGCCCTCTATCAGAATCCAGAGTTTTGAGAAGATTGGAGAAACTTAATTTTTCGCCCAAAAAAAAAAAACGTAAGGGGTACCACTGTCGTTTTTTTTTTCGGGCCCAATTTTTGAGTTTCAATATCTCAGCTCTGGAAGGGGCTAGAGCCTCCATTTTTGCACTCAGGTCTAAGTCTCATGGCCCTCTATCAGAATCCAGAGTTTTGGGAAGATTGGAGAAACTTAATTTTTCGCCCAAAAAAAAAAACGTAAGGGGTACCACTGTCGTTTTTTTTTCGGGCCCAATTTTTGAGTTTCGATATCTCAACTCTGGAAGGGGCTAGAGCCTCCATTTTTGCACTCAGGTCTAAGTCTCATGGCCCTCTATCAGAATCCAGAGTTTTGGGAAAATTGGAGAAACTTAATTTTTCGCCCAAAAAAAAAAAACGTAAGGGGTACCACTGTCGTTTTTTTTTTCGGGCCCAATTTTTGAGTTTCGATATCTCAGCTCTGGAAGGGGCTAGAGCCTCCATTTTTGCACTCAGGTCTAAGTCTCATGGCCCTCTATCAGAATCCAGAGTTTTGGGAAGATTGGAGAAACTTAATTTTTCGCCCAAAAAAAAAAACGTAAGGGGTACCACTGTCGTTTTTTTTTCGGGCCCAATTTTTGAGTTTCGATATCTCAGCTCTGGAAGGGGCTAGAGCCTCCATTTTTGCACTCAGGTTTAAGTCTCATGGCCCTCTATCAGAATCCAGAGTTTTGGGAAGATTGGAGAAACTTAATTTTTCGCCCCCCAAAAAAAAAACGTAAGGGGTACCACTGTCGTTTTTTTTTCGGGCCCAATTTTTGAGTTTCAATATCTCAGCTCTGGAAGGGGCTAGAGCCTCCATTTTTGCACTCAGGTCTAAGTCTCATGGCCCTCTATCAGAATCCAGAGTTTTGGGAAGATTGGAGAAACTTAATTTTTCGCCCAACAAAAAAAAACGTAAGGGGTACCACTGTCGTTTTTTTTTTCGGGCCCAATTTTTGAGTTTCGATATCTCAGCTCTGGAAGGGGCTAGAGCCTCCATTTTTGCACTCAGGTCTAAGTCTCATGGCCCTCTATCAGAATCCAGAGTTTTGGGAAGATTGGAGAAACTTAATTTTTCGCCCAAAAAAAAAAAACGTAAGGGGTACCACTGTCGTTTTTTTTTCGGGCCCAATTTTTGAGTTTCGATATCTCAGCTCTGGAAGGGGCTAGAGCCTCCATTTTTGCACTCAGGTCTAAGTCTCATGGCCCTCTATCAGAATCCAGAGTTTTGGGAAGATTGGAGAAACTTAATTTTTCGCCCAAAAAAAAAAACGTAAAGGGTACCACTGTCGTTTTTTTTTCGGGCCCAATTTTTGAGTTTCGATATCTCAGCTCTGGAAGGGGCTAGAGCCTCCATTTTTGCACTCAGGTCTAAGTCTCATGGCCCTCTATCAGAATCCAGAGTTTTGGGAAGATTGGAGAAACTTAATTTTTCGCCCAAAAAAAAAAAAACGTAAGGGGTACCACTGTCGTTTTTTTTTCGGGCCCAATTTTTGAGTTTCGATATCTCAGCTCTGGAAGGGGCTAGAGCCTCCATTTTTTGCACTCAGGTCTAAGTCTCATGGCCCTCTTTCAGAATCCAGAGTTTTGGGAAGATTGGAGAAACTTAATTTTTCGCCCAAAAAAAAAAAACGTAAGGGGTACCACTGTCGTTTTTTTTTCGGGCCCAATTTTTGAGTTTCGATATCTCAGCTCTGGAAGGGGCTAGAGCCTCCATTTTTGCACTCAGGTCTAAGTCTCATGGCCCTCTATCAGAATCCAGAGTTTTGAGAAGATTGGAGAAACTTAATTTTTCGCCCAAAAAAAAAAAACGTAAGGGGTACCACTGTCGTTTTTTTTTTCGGGCCCAATTTTTGAGTTTCAATATCTCAGCTCTGGAAGGGGCTAGAGCCTCCATTTTTGCACTCAGGTCTAAGTCTCATGGCCCTCTATCAGAATCCAGAGTTTTGGGAAGATTGGAGAAACTTAATTTTTCGCCCAAAAAAAAAAACGTAAGGGGTACCACTGTCGTTTTTTTTTCGGGCCCAATTTTTGAGTTTCGATATCTCAGCTCTGGAAGGGGCTAGAGCCTCCATTTTTGCACTCAGGTTTAAGTCTCATGGCCCTCTATCAGAATCCAGAGTTTTGGGAAGATTGGAGAAACTTAATTTTTCGCCCCCCCAAAAAAAAACGTAAGGGGTACCACTGTCGTTTTTTTTTCGGGCCCAATTTTTGAGTTTCAATATCTCAGCTCTGGAAGGGGCTAGAGCCTCCATTTTTGCACTCAGGTCTAAGTCTCATGGCCCTCTATCAGAATCCAGAGTTTTGGGAAGATTGGAGAAACTTAATTTTTCGCCCAACAAAAAAAAACGTAAGGGGTACCACTGTCGTTTTTTTTTTCGGGCCCAATTTTTGAGTTTCGATATCTCAGCTCTGGAAGGGGCTAGAACCTCCATTTTTGCACTCAGGTCTAAGTCTCATGGCCCTCTATCACAATCCAGAGTTTTGGGAAGATTGGAGAAACTTAATTTTTCGCCCAAAAAAAAAAAACGTAAGGGGTACCACTGTCGTTTTTTTTTCGGGCCCAATTTTTGAGTTTCGATATCTCAGCTCTGGAAGGGGCTAGAGCCTCCATTTTTGCACTCAGGTCTAAGTCTCATGGCCCTCTATCAGAATCCAGAGTTTTGGGAAGATTGGAGAAACTTAATTTTTCGCCCAAAAAAAAAAAAACGTAAGGGGTACCACTGTCGTTTTTTTTTCGGGCCCAATTTTCGAGTTTCGATATCTCAGCTCTGGAAGGGGCTAGAGCCTCCATTTTTGCACTCAGGTCTAAGTCTCATGGCCCTCTATCAGAATCCAGAGTTTTGGGAAGATTGGAGAAACTTAATTTTTCGCCCAAAAAAAAAAACGTAAGGGGTACCACTGTCGTTTTTTTTTCGGGCCCAATTTTTGAGTTTCGATATCTCAGCTCTGGAAGGGGCTAGAGCCTCCATTTTTGCACTCAGGTCTAAGTCTCATGGCCCTCTATCAGAATCCAGAGTTTTGGGAAGATTGGAGAAACTTAATTTTTCGCCCAAAAAAAAAAAACGTAAGGGGTACCACTGTCGTTTTTTTTTCGGGCCCAATTTTTGAGTTTCGATATCTCAGCTCTGGAAGGGGCTAGAGCCTCCATTTTTGCACTCAGGTCTAAGTCTCATGGCCCTCTATCAGAATCCAGAGTTTTGGGAAGATTGGAGAAACTTAATTTTTCGCCCAAAAAAAAAAAACGTAAGGGGTACCACTGTCGTTTTTTTTTCGGGCCCAATTTTTGAGTTTCGATATCTCAGCTCTGGAAGGGGCTAGAGCCTCCATTTTTGCACTCAGGTTTAAGTCTCATGGCCCTCTATCAGAATCCAGAGTTTTGAGAAGATTGGAGAAACTTAATTTTTCGCCCAAAAAAAAAAAAACGCAAGGGGTACCACTGTCGTTTTTTTTTCGGGCCCAATTTTTGAGTTTCGATATCTCAGCTCTGGAAGGGGCTAGAGCCTCCATTTTTGCACTCAGGTCTAAGTCTCATGGCCCTCTATCAGAATCCAGAGTTTTGGGAAGATTGGAGAAACTTAATTTTTCGCCCAAAAAAAAAACGTAAGGGGTACCACTGTCGTTTTTTTTTCGGGCCCAATTTTTGAGTTTCGATATCTCAACTCTGGAAGGGGCTAGAGCCTCCATTTTTGCACTCAGGTCTAAGTCTCATGGCCCTCTATCAGAATCCAGAGTTTTGGGAAAATTGGAGAAACTTAATTTTTCGCCCAAAAAAAAAAAACGTAAGGGGTACCACTGTCGTTTTTTTTTTCGGGCCCAATTTTTGAGTTTCGATATCTCAGCTCTGGAAGGGGCTAGAGCCTCCATTTTTGCACTCAGGTCTAAGTCTCATGGCCCTCTATCAGAATCCAGAGTTTTGGGAAAATTGGAGAAACTTAATTTTTCGCCCAACAAAAAAAAACGTAAGGGGTACCACTGTCGTTTTTTTTTTCGGGCCCAATTTTTGAGTTTCGATATCTCAGCTCTGGAAGGGGCTAGAGCCTCCATTTTTGCACTCAGGTCTAAGTCTCATGGCCCTCTTTCAGAATCCAGAGTTTTGGGAAGATTGGAGAAACTTAATTTTTCGCCCAAAAAAAAAAAACGTAAGGGGTACCACTGTCGTTTTTTTTTCGGGCCCAATTTTTGAGTTTCGATATCTCAGCTCTGGAAGGGGCTAGAGCCTCCATTTTTGCACTCAGGTCTAAGTCTCATGGCCCTCTATCAGAATCCAGAGTTTTGAGAAGATTGGAGAAACTTAATTTTTCGCCCAAAAAAAAAAAAACGTAAGGGGTACCACTGTCGTTTTTTTTTTCGGGCCCAATTTTTGAGTTTCGATATCTCAGCTCTGGAAGGGGCTAGAGCCTCCATTTTTGCACTCAGGTCTAAGTCTCATGGCCCTCTATCAGAATCCAGAGTTTTGGGAAGATTGGAGAAACTTAATTTTTCGCCCAAAAAAAAAAACGTAAGGGGTACCACTGTCGTTTTTTTTTCGGGCCCAATTTTTGAGTTTCGATATCTCAACTCTGGAAGGGGCTAGAGCCTCCATTTTTGCACTCAGGTCTAAGTCTCATGGCCCTCTATCAGAATCCAGAGTTTTGGGAAGATTGGAGAAACTTAATTTTTCGCCCAAAAAAAAAAACGTAAGGGGTACCACTGTCGTTTTTTTTTCGGGCCCAATTTTTGAGTTTCGATATCTCAGCTCTGGAAGGGGCTAGAGCCTCCATTTTTGCACTCAGGTTTAAGTCTCATGGCCCTCTATCAGAATCCAGAGTTTTGAGAAGATTGGAGAAACTTAATTTTTCGCCCAAAAAAAAAAAAAACGTAAGGGGTACCAATGTCGTTTTTTTTTCGGGCCCAATTTTTGAGTTTCGATATCTCAGCTCTGGAAGGGGCTAGAGCCTCCATTTTTGCACTCAGGTCTAAGTCTCATGGCCCTCTATCAGAATCCAGAGTTTTGGGAAGATTGGAGAAACTTAATTTTTCGCCCAAAAAAAAAAACGTAAGGGGTACCACTGTCGTTTTTTTTTCGGGCCCAATTTTTGAGTTTCGATATCTCAACTCTGGAAGGGGCTAGAGCCTCCATTTTTGCACTCAGGTTTAAGTCTCATGGCCCTCTATCAGAATCCAGAGTTTTGAGAAGATTGGAGAAACTTAATTTTTCGCCCAAAAAAAAAAAAAACGTAAGGGGTACCACTGTCGTTTTTTTTTCGGGCCCAATTTTTGAGTTTCGATATCTCAGCTCTGGAAGGGGCTAGAGCCTCAATTTTTGCACTCAGGTCTAAGTCTCATGGCCCTCTATCAGAATCCAGAGTTTTGGGAAGATTGGAGAAACTTAATTTTTCGCCCAAAAAAAAAAACGTAAGGGGTACCACTGTCGTTTTTTTTTCGGGCCCAATTTTTGAGTTTCGATATCTCAGCTCTGGAAGGGGCTAGAGCCTCCATTTTTGCACTCAGGTTTAAGTCTCATGGCCCTCTATCAGAATCCAGAGTTTTGAGAAGATTGGAGAAACTTAATTTTTCGCCCAAAAAAAAAAAAAACGTAAGGGGTACCACTGTCGTTTTTTTTTCGGGCCCAATTTTTGAGTTTCGATATCTCAGCTCTGGAAGGGGCTAGAGCCTCCATTTTTGCACTCAGGTCTAAGTCTCATGGCCCTCTATCAGAATCCAGAGTTTTGGGAAGATTGGAGAAACTTAATTTTTCGCCCAAAAAAAAAAACGTAAGGGGTACCACTGTCGTTTTTTTTTCGGGCCCAATTTTTGAGTTTCGATATCTCAACTCTGGAAGGGGCTAGAGCCTCCATTTTTGCACTCAGGTCTAAGTCTCATGGCCCTCTATCAGAATCCAGAGTTTTGGGAAGATTGGAGAAACTTAATTTTTCGCCCAAAAAAAAAAAACGTAAGGGGTACCACTGTCGTTTTTTTTTCGGGCCCAATTTTTGAGTTTCGATATCTCAGCTCTGGAAGGGGCTAGAGCCTCCATTTTTGCACTCAGGTCTAAGTCTCATGGCCCTCTATCAGAATCCAGAGTTTTGGGAAAATTGGAGAAACTTAATTTTTCGCCCAAAAAAAAAAAACGTAAGGGGTACCACTGTCGTTTTTTTTTTCGGGCCCAATTTTTGAGTTTCGATATCTCAGCTCTGGAAGGGGCTAGAGCCTCCATTTTTGCACTCAGGTCTAAGTCTCATGGCCCTCTATCAGAATCCAGAGTTTTGGGAAGATTGGAGAAACTTAATTTTTCGCCCCAAAAAAAAAAAACGTAAGGGGTACCACTGTCGTTTTTTTTTTCGGGCCCAATTTTTGAGTTTCGATATCTCAGCTCTGGAAGGGGCTAGAGCCTCCATTTTTGCACTCAGGTCTAAGTCTCATGGCCCTCTATCAGAATCCAGAGTTTTGGGAAGATTGGAGAAACTTAATTTTTCGCCCAAAAAAAAAAAAAACGTAAGGGGTACCACTGTCGTTTTTTTTTCGGGCCCAATTTTTGAGTTTCAATATCTCAGCTCTGGAAGGGGCTAGAGCCTCCATTTTTGCACTCAGGTCTAAGTCTCATGGCCCTCTTTCAGAATCCAGAGTTTTGGGAAGATTGGAGAAACTTAATTTTTCGCCCAAAAAAAAAAAAACGTAAGGGGTACCACTGTCGTTTTTTTTTCGGGCCCAATTTTTGAGTTTCAATATCTCAACTCTGGAAGGGGCTAGAGCCTCCATTTTTGCACTCAGGTCTAAGTCTCATGGCCCTCTATCAGAATCCAGAGTTTTGGGAAGATTGGAGAAACTTAATTTTTCGCCCAAAAAAAAAAACGTAAGGGGTACCACTGTCGTTTTTTTTTCGGGCCCAATTTTTGAGTTTCGATATCTCAGCTCTGGAAGGGGCTAGAGCCTCCATTTTTGCACTCAGGTTTAAGTCTCATGGCCCTCTATCAGAATCCAGAGTTTTGAGAAGATTGGAGAAACTTAATTTTTCGCCCAAAAAAAAAAAAACGTAAGGGGTACCACTGTCGTTTTTTTTTCGGGCCCAATTTTTGAGTTTCGATATCTCAGCTCTGGAAGGGGCTAGAGCCTCCATTTTTGCACTCAGGTCTAAGTCTCATGGCCCTCTATCAGAATCCAGAGTTTTGGGAAGATTGGAGAAACTTAATTTTTCGCCCAAAAAAAAAAACGTAAGGGGTACCACTGTCGTTTTTTTTTCGGGCCCAATTTTTGAGTTTCGATATCTCAACTCTGGAAGGGGCTAGAGCCTCCATTTTTGCACTCAGGTCTAAGTCTCATGGCCCTCTATCAGAATCCAGAGTTTTGGGAAAATTGGAGAAACTTAATTTTTCGCCCAAAAAAAAAAAACGTAAGGGGTACCACTGTCGTTTTTTTTTTCGGGCCCAATTTTTGAGTTTCGATATCTCAGCTCTGGAAGGGGCTAGAGCCTCCATTTTTGCACTCAGGTCTAAGTCTCATGGCCCTCTATCAGAATCCAGAGTTTTGGGAAGATTGGAGAAACTTAATTTTTCGCCCAAAAAAAAAAAAAACGTAAGGGGTACCACTGTCGTTTTTTTTTTCGGGCCCAATTTTTGAGTTTCGATATCTCAGCTCTGGAAGGGGCTAGAGCCTCCATTTTTGCACTCAGGTAAGTCTCATGGCCCTCTATCAGAATCCAGAGTTTTGGGAAGATTGGAGAAACTTAATTTTTCGCCCAAAAAAAAAAAAACGTAAGGGGTACCACTGTCGTTTTTTTTTCGGGCCCAATTTTTGAGTTTCGATATCTCAGCTCTGGAAGGGGCTAGAGCCTCCATTTTTTGCACTCAGGTCTAAGTCTCATGGCCCTCTTTCAGAATCCAGAGTTTTGGGAAGATTGGAGAAACTTAATTTTTCGCCCAAAAAAAAAAAACGTAAGGGGTACCACTGTCGTTTTTTTTTCGGGCCCAATTTTTGAGTTTCGATATCTCAGCTCTGGAAGGGGCTAGAGCCTCCATTTTTGCACTCAGGTCTAAGTCTCATGGCCCTCTATCAGAATCCAGAGTTTTGAGAAGATTGGAGAAACTTAATTTTTCGCCCAAAAAAAAAAACGTAAGGGGTACCACTGTCGTTTTTTTTTTCGGGCCCAATTTTTGAGTTTCAATATCTCAGCTCTGGAAGGGGCTAGAGCCTCCATTTTTGCACTCAGGTCTAAGTCTCATGGCCCTCTATCAGAATCCAGAGTTTTGGGAAGATTGGAGAAACTTAATTTTTCGCCCAAAAAAAAAAACGTAAGGGGTACCACTGTCGTTTTTTTTTCGGGCCCAATTTTTGAGTTTCGATATCTCAACTCTGGAAGGGGCTAGAGCCTCCATTTTTGCACTCAGGTCTAAGTCTCATGGCCCTCTATCAGAATCCAGAGTTTTGGGAAAATTGGAGAAACTTAATTTTTCGCCCAAAAAAAAAAAACGTAAGGGGTACCACTGTCGTTTTTTTTTTTCGGGCCCAATTTTTGAGTTTCGATATCTCAGCTCTGGAAGGGGCTAGAGCCTCCATTTTTGCACTCAGGTCTAAGTCTCATGGCCCTCTATCAGAATCCAGAGTTTTGGGAAGATTGGAGAAACTTAATTTTTCGCCCAAAAAAAAAAACGTAAGGGGTACCACTGTCGTTTTTTTTTCGGGCCCAATTTTTGAGTTTCGATATCTCAGCTCTGGAAGGGGCTAGAGCCTCCATTTTTGCACTCAGGTTTAAGTCTCATGGCCCTCTATCAGAATCCAGAGTTTTGGGAAGATTGGAGAAACTTAATTTTTCGCCCCCCAAAAAAAAAACGTAAGGGGTACCACTGTCGTTTTTTTTTCGGGCCCAATTTTTGAGTTTCAATATCTCAGCTCTGGAAGGGGCTAGAGCCTCCATTTTTGCACTCAGGTCTAAGTCTCATGGCCCTCTATCAGAATCCAGAGTTTTGGGAAGATTGGAGAAACTTAATTTTTCGCCCAACAAAAAAAAACGTAAGGGGTACCACTGTCGTTTTTTTTTTCGGGCCCAATTTTTGAGTTTCGATATCTCAGCTCTGGAAGGGGCTAGAGCCTCCATTTTTGCACTCAGGTCTAAGTCTCATGGCCCTCTATCAGAATCCAGAGTTTTGGGAAGATTGGAGAAACTTAATTTTTCGCCCAAAAAAAAAAAACGTAAGGGGTACCACTGTCGTTTTTTTTTCGGGCCCAATTTTTGAGTTTCGATATCTCAGCTCTGGAAGGGGCTAGAGCCTCCATTTTTGCACTCAGGTCTAAGTCTCATGGCCCTCTATCAGAATCCAGAGTTTTGGGAAGATTGGAGAAACTTAATTTTTCGCCCAAAAAAAAAAACGTAAAGGGTACCACTGTCGTTTTTTTTTCGGGCCCAATTTTTGAGTTTCGATATCTCAGCTCTGGAAGGGGCTAGAGCCTCCATTTATGCACTCGGGTCTAAGTCTCATGGCCCTCTATCAGAATCCAGAGTTTTGGGAAGATTGGAGAAACTTAATTTTTCGCCCAAAAAAAAAAAAACGTAAGGGGTACCACTGTCGTTTTTTTTTCGGGCCCAATTTTTGAGTTTCGATATCTCAGCTCTGGAAGGGGCTAGAGCCTCCATTTTTTGCACTCAGGTCTAAGTCTCATGGCCCTCTTTCAGAATCCAGAGTTTTGGGAAGATTGGAGAAACTTAATTTTTCGCCCAAAAAAAAAAAACGTAAGGGGTACCACTGTCGTTTTTTTTTCGGGCCCAATTTTTGAGTTTCGATATCTCAGCTCTGGAAGGGGCTAGAGCCTCCATTTTTGCACTCAGGTCTAAGTCTCATGGCCCTCTATCAGAATCCAGAGTTTTGAGAAGATTGGAGAAACTTAATTTTTCGCCCAAAAAAAAAAAACGTAAGGGGTACCACTGTCGTTTTTTTTTTCGGGCCCAATTTTTGAGTTTCAATATCTCAGCTCTGGAAGGGGCTAGAGCCTCCATTTTTGCACTCAGGTCTAAGTCTCATGGCCCTCTATCAGAATCCAGAGTTTTGGGAAGATTGGAGAAACTTAATTTTTCGCCCAAAAAAAAAAACGTAAGGGGTACCACTGTCGTTTTTTTTTCGGGCCCAATTTTTGAGTTTCGATATCTCAACTCTGGAAGGGGCTAGAGCCTCCATTTTTGCACTCAGGTCTAAGTCTCATGGCCCTCTATCAGAATCCAGAGTTTTGGGAAAATTGGAGAAACTTAATTTTTCGCCCAAAAAAAAAAAACGTAAGGGGTACCACTGTCGTTTTTTTTTTCGGGCCCAATTTTTGAGTTTCGATATCTCAGCTCTCGAAGGGGCTAGAGCCTCCATTTTTGCACTCAGGTCTAAGTCTCATGGCCCTCTATCAGAATCCAGAGTTTTGGGAAGATTGGAGAAACTTAATTTTTCGCCCAAAAAAAAAAACGTAAGGGGTACCACTGTCGTTTTTTTTTCGGGCCCAATTTTTGAGTTTCGATATCTCAGCTCTGGAAGGGGCTAGAGCCTCCATTTTTGCACTCAGGTTTAAGTCTCATGGCCCTCTATCAGAATCCAGAGTTTTGGGAAGATTGGAGAAACTTAATTTTTCGCCCCCCAAAAAAAAAACGTAAGGGGTACCACTGTCGTTTTTTTTTCGGGCCCAATTTTTGAGTTTCAATATCTCAGCTCTGGAAGGGGCTAGAGCCTCCATTTTTGCACTCAGGTCTAAGTCTCATGGCCCTCTATCAGAATCCAGAGTTTTGGGAAGATTGGAGAAACTTAATTTTTCGCCCAACAAAAAAAAACGTAAGGGGTACCACTGTCGTTTTTTTTTTCGGGCCCAATTTTTGAGTTTCGATATCTCAGCTCTGGAAGGGGCTAGAACCTCCATTTTTGCACTCAGGTCTAAGTCTCATGGCCCTCTATCACAATCCAGAGTTTTGGGAAGATTGGAGAAACTTAATTTTTCGCCCAAAAAAAAAAAACGTAAGGGGTACCACTGTCGTTTTTTTTTCGGGCCCAATTTTTGAGTTTCGATATCTCAGCTCTGGAAGGGGCTAGAGCCTCCATTTTTGCACTCAGGTCTAAGTCTCATGGCCCTCTATCAGAATCCAGAGTTTTGGGAAGATTGGAGAAACTTAATTTTTCGCCCAAAAAAAAAAAAACGTAAGGGGTACCACTGTCGTTTTTTTTTCGGGCCCAATTTTCGAGTTTCGATATCTCAGCTCTGGAAGGGGCTAGAGCCTCCATTTTTGCACTCAGGTCTAAGTCTCATGGCCCTCTATCAGAATCCAGAGTTTTGGGAAGATTGGAGAAACTTAATTTTTCGCCCAAAAAAAAAAACGTAAGGGGTACCACTGTCGTTTTTTTTTCGGGCCCAATTTTTGAGTTTCGATATCTCAGCTCTGGAAGGGGCTAGAGCCTCCATTTTTGCACTCAGGTCTAAGTCTCATGGCCCTCTATCAGAATCCAGAGTTTTGGGAAGATTGGAGAAACTTAATTTTTCGCCCAAAAAAAAAAAACGTAAGGGGTACCACTGTCGTTTTTTTTTCGGGCCCAATTTTTGAGTTTCGATATCTCAGCTCTGGAAGGGGCTAGAGCCTCCATTTTTGCACTCAGGTCTAAGTCTCATGGCCCTCTATCAGAATCCAGAGTTTTGAGAAGATTGGAGAAACTTAATTTTTCGCCCAAAAAAAAAAAACGTAAGGGGTACCACTGTCGTTTTTTTTTCGGGCCCAATTTTTGAGTTTCGATATCTCAGCTCTGGAAGGGGCTAGAGCCTCCATTTTTGCACTCAGGTCTAAGTCTCATGGCCCTCTATCAGAATCCAGAGTTTTGGGAAGATTGGAGAAACTTAATTTTTCGCCCAAAAAAAAAAAAACGTAAGGGGTACCACTGTCGTTTTTTTTTTCGGGCCCAATTTTTGAGTTTCGATATCTCAGCTCTGGAAGGGGCTAGAGCTTCCATTTGTGCACTCAGGTCTAAGTCTCATGGCCCTCTATCAGAATTCAGAGTTTTGGGAAGATTGGAGAAACTTAATTTTTCGCCCAAAAAAAAAAAAACGTAAGGGGTACCACTGTCGTTTTTTTTTTCGGGCCCAATTTTTGAGTTTCGATATCTCAGCTCTGGAAGGGGCTAGAGCCTCCATTTTTGCACTCAGGTCTAAGTCTCATGGCCCTCTATCAGAATCCAGAGTTTTGGGAAGATTGGAGAAACTTAATTTTTCGCCCAAAAAAAAAACGTAAGGGGTACCACTGTCGTTTTTTTTTTCGGGCCCAATTTTTGAGTTTCGATATCTCAGCTCTGGAAGGGGCTAGAGCCTCCATTTTTGCACTCAGGTCTAAGTCTCATGGCCCTCTATCAGAATCCAGAGTTTTGAGAAGATTGGAGAAACTTAATTTTTCGCCCAAAAAAAAAAAACGTAAGGGGTACCACTGTCGTTTTTTTTTTCGGGCCCAATTTTTGAGTTTCGATATCTCAGCTCTGGAAGGGGCTAGAGCCTCCATTTTTGCACTCAGGTCTAAGTCTCATGGCCCTCTATCAGAATCCAGAGTTTTGGGAAGATTGGAGAAACTTAATTTTTCGCCCAAAAAAAAAACGTAAGGGGTACCACTGTCGTTTTTTTTCGGGCCCAATTTTTGAGTTTCGATATCTCAGCTCTGGAAGGGTCTAGAGCCTCCATTTTTGCACTCAGGTCTAAGTCTCATGGCCCTCTATCAGAATCCAGAGTTTTGGGAAGATTGGAGAAACTTAATTTTTCGCCCAAAAAAAAAAAACGTAAGGGGTACCACTGTCGTTTTTTTTTTCGGGCCCAATTTTTGAGTTTCGATATCTCAGCTCTGGAAGGGGCTAGAGCTTCCATTTGTGCACTCAGGTCTAAGTCTCATGGCCCTCTATCAGAATTCAGAGTTTTGGGAAGATTGGAGAAACTTAATTTTTCGCCCAAAAAAAAAAAAACGTAAGGGGTACCACTGTCGTTTTTTTTTTCGGGCCCAATTTTTGAGTTTCGATATCTCAGCTCTGGAAGGGGCTAGAGCCTCCATTTTTGCACTCAGGTCTAAGTCTCATGGCCCTCTATCAGAATCCAGAGTTTTGGGAAGATTGGAGAAACTTAATTTTTCGCCCAAAAAAAAAACGTAAGGGGTACCACTGTCGTTTTTTTTTCGGGCCCAATTTTTGAGTTTCGATATCTCAGCTCTGGAAGGGGCTAGAGCCTCCATTTTTGCACTCAGGTCTAAGTCTCATGGCCCTCTATCAGAATCCAGAGTTTTGAGAAGATTGGAGAAACTTAATTTTTCGCCCAAAAAAAAAAAAACGTAAGGGGTACCACTGTCGTTTTTTTTTTCGGGCCCAATTTTTGAGTTTCGATATCTCAGCTCTGGAAGGGGCTAGAGCCTCCATTTTTGCACTCAGGTCTAAGTCTCATGGCCCTCTATCAGAATCCAGAGTTTTGGGAAGATTGGAGAAACTTAATTTTTCGCCCAAAAAAAAAACGTAAGGGGTACCACTGTCGTTTTTTTTCGGGCCCAATTTTTGAGTTTCGATATCTCAGCTCTGGAAGGGTCTAGAGCCTCCATTTTTGCACTCAGGTCTAAGTCTCATGGCCCTCTATCAGAATTCAGAGTTTTGGGAAGATTGGAGAAACTTAATTTTTCGCCCAAAAAAAAAACGTAAGGGGTACCACTGTCGTTTTTTTTTTCGGGCCCAATTTTTGAGTTTCGATATCTCAGCTCTGGAAGGGGCTAGAGCCTCCATTTTTGCACTCAGGTCTAAGTCTCATGGCCCTCTATCAGAATCCAGAGTTTTGAGAAGATTGGAGAAACTTAATTTTTCGCCCAAAAAAAAAAAACGTAAGGGGTACCACTGTCGTTTTTTTTTTCGGGCCCAATTTTTGAGTTTCGATATCTCAGCTCTGGAAGGGGCTAGAGCCTCCATTTTTGCACTCAGGTCTAAGTCTCATGGCCCTCTATCAGAATCCAGAGTTTTGGGAAGATTGGAGAAACTTAATTTTTCGCCCAAAAAAAAAACGTAAGGGGTACCACTGTCGTTTTTTTTCGGGCCCAATTTTTGAGTTTCGATATCTCAGCTCTGGAAGGGTCTAGAGCCTCCATTTTTGCACTCAGGTCTAAGTCTCATGGCCCTCTATCAGAATCCAGAGTTTTGGGAAGATTGGAGAAACTTAATTTTTCGCCCAAAAAAAAAAAACGTAAGGGGTACCACTGTCGTTTTTTTTTTCGGGCCCAATTTTTGAGTTTCGATATCTCAGCTCTGGAAGGGGCTAGAGCTTCCATTTGTGCACTCAGGTCTAAGTCTCATGGCCCTCTATCAGAATTCAGAGTTTTGGGAAGATTGGAGAAACTTAATTTTTCGCCCAAAAAAAAAAAAACGTAAGGGGTACCACTGTCGTTTTTTTTTTCGGGCCCAATTTTTGAGTTTCGATATCTCAGCTCTGGAAGGGGCTAGAGCCTCCATTTTTGCACTCAGGTCTAAGTCTCATGGCCCTCTATCAGAATCCAGAGTTTTGGGAAGATTGGAGAAACTTAATTTTTCGCCCAAAAAAAAAACGTAAGGGGTACCACTGTCGTTTTTTTTTCGGGCCCAATTTTTGAGTTTCGATATCTCAGCTCTGGAAGGGGCTAGAGCCTCCATTTTTGCACTCAGGTCTAAGTCTCATGGCCCTCTATCAGAATCCAGAGTTTTGAGAAGATTGGAGAAACTTAATTTTTCGCCCAAAAAAAAAAAACGTAAGGGGTACCACTGTCGTTTTTTTTTTCGGGCCCAATTTTTGAGTTTCGATATCTCAGCTCTGGAAGGGGCTAGAGCCTCCATTTTTGCACTCAGGTCTAAGTCTCATGGCCCTCTATCAGAATCCAGAGTTTTGGGAAGATTGGAGAAACTTAATTTTTCGCCCAAAAAAAAAACGTAAGGGGTACCACTGTCGTTTTTTTTCGGGCCCAATTTTTGAGTTTCGATATCTCAGCTCTGGAAGGGTCTAGAGCCTCCATTTTTGCACTCAGGTCTAAGTCTCATGGCCCTCTATCAGAATTCAGAGTTTTGGGAAGATTGGAGAAACTTAATTTTTCGCCCAAAAAAAAAAAAACGTAAGGGGTACCACTGTCGTTTTTTTTTTCGGGCCCAATTTTTGAGTTTCGACATCTCAGCTCTGAAAGGGGCTAGAGCCTCCATTTTTGCACTCAGGTTTAAGTCTCATGGCCCTCTATCAGAATCCAGAGTTTTGGGAAGATTGGAGAAACTTAATTTTTCGCCCCAAAAAAAAAAACGTAAGGGGTACCACTGTCGTTTTTTTTTCGGGCCCAATTTTTGAGTTTCGATATCTCAGCTCTGGAAGGGGCTAGAGCCTCCATTTTTGCACTCAGGTCTAAGTCTCATGGCCCTCTATCAGAATCCAGAGTTTTGGGAAGATTGGAGAAACTTAATTTTTCGCCCAAAAAAAAAAAAACGTAAGGGGTACCACTGTCGTTTTTTTTTCGGGCCCAATTTTTGAGTTTCGATATCTCAGCTCTGGAAGGGGCTAGAGCCTCCATTTTTGCACTCAGGTCTAAGTCTCATGGCCCTCTATCAGAATCCAGAGTTTTGAGAAGATTGGAGAAACTTAATTTTTCGCCCAAAAAAAAAAAAACGTAAGGGGTACCACTGTCGTTTTTTTTTTGGGCCCAATTTTTGAGTTTCGATATCTCAGCTCTGGAAGGGGCTAGAGCCTCCATTTTTGCACTCAGGTCTAAGTCTCATGGCCCTCTATCAGAATCCAGAGTTTTGGGAAGATTGGAGAAACTTAATTTTTCGCCCAAAAAAAAAAAAAACGTAAGGGGTACCACTGTCGTTTTTTTTTCGGGCCCAATTTTTGAGTTTCGATATCTCAGCTCTGGAAGGGGCTAGAGCCTCCATTTTTGCACTCAGGTTTAAGTCTCATGGCCCTCTATCAGAATCCAGAGTTTTGGGAAGATTGGAGAAACTTAATTTTTCGCCCAAAAAAAAAAACGTAAGGGGTACCACTGTCGTTTTTTTTTCGGGCCCAATTTTTGAGTTTCGATATCTCAGCTCTGGAAGGGGCTAGAGCCTCCATTTTTGCACTCAGGTCTAAGTCTCATGGCCCTCTATCAGAATCCAGAGTTTTGGGAAGATTGGAGAAACTTAATTTTTGGCCCAAAAAAAAAAACGTAAGGGGTACCACTGTCGTTTTTTTTTTCGGGCCCAATTTTTGAGTTTCGATATCTCAGCTCTGGAAGGGGCTAGAGCCTCCATTTTTGCACTCAGGTCTATGTCTCATGGCCCTCTATCAGAATCCAGAGTTTTGGGAAGATTGGAGAAACTTAATTTTTCGCCCCAAAAAAAAAAAACGTAAGGGGTACCACTGTCGTTTTTTTTTCGGGCCCAATTTTTGAGTTTCGATATCTCAGCTCTGGAAGGGGCTAGAGCCTCCATTTTTGCACTCAGGTCTAAGTCTCATGGCCCTCTATCAGAATCCAGAGTTTTGGGAAGATTGGAGAAACTTAATTTTTCGCCCAAAAAAAAAAAACGTAAGGGGTACCACTGTCGTTTTTTTTTCGGGCCCAATTTTTGAGTTTCGATATCTCAGCTCTGGAAGGGGCTAGAGCCTCCATTTTTGCACTCAGGTCTAAGTCTCATGGCCCTCTATCAGAATCCAGAGTTTTGAGAAGATTGGAGAAACTTAATTTTTCGCCCAAAAAAAAAAAAAACGTAAGGGGTACCACTGTCGTTTTTTTTTTGGGCCCAATTTTTGAGTTTCGATATCTCAGCTCTGGAAGGGGCTAGAGCCTCCATTTTTGCACTCAGGTCTAAGTCTCATGGCCCTCTATCAGAATCCAGAGTTTTGGGAAGATTGGAGAAACTTAATTTTTCGCCCAAAAAAAAAAAAAACGTAAGGGGTACCACTGTCGTTTTTTTTTCGGGCCCAATTTTTGAGTTTCGATATCTCAGCTCTGGAAGGGGCTAGAGCCTCCATTTTTGCACTCAGGTTTAAGTCTCATGGCCCTCTATCAGAATCCAGAGTTTTGGGAAGATTGGAGAAACTTAATTTTTCGCCCAAAAAAAAAAACGTAAGGGTAACTGTCGTTTTTTTTTCGGGCCCAATTTTTGAGTTTCGATATCTCAGCTCTGGAAGGGGCTAGAGCCTCCATTTTTGCACTCAGGTTTAAGTCTCATGGCCCTCTATCAGAATCCAGAGTTTTGGGAAGATTGGAGAAACTTAATTTTTCGCCCAAAAAAAAAAACGTAAGGGTAACTGTCGTTTTTTTTTCGGGCCCAATTTTTGAGTTTCGATATCTCAGCTCTGGAAGGGGCTAGAGCCTCCATTTTTGCACTCAGGTCTATGTCTCATGGCCCTCTATCAGAATCCAGAGTTTTGGGAAGATTGGAGAAACTTAATTTTTCGCCCCAAAAAAAAAAAACGTAAGGGGTACCACTGTCGTTTTTTTTTCGGGCCCAATTTTTGAGTTTCGATATCTCAGCTCTGGAAGGGGCTAGAGCCTCCATTTTTGCACTCAGGTCTAAGTCTCATGGCCCTCTATCAGAATCCAGAGTTTTGGGAAGATTGGAGAAACTTAATTTTTCGCCCAAAAAAAAAAAACGTAAGGGGTACCACTGTCGTTTTTTTTTCGGGCCCAATTTTTGAGTTTCGATATCTCAGCTCTGGAAGGGGCTAGAGCCTCCATTTTTGCACTCAGGTCTAAGTCTCATGGCCCTCTATCAGAATCCAGAGTTTTGAGAAGATTGGAGAAACTTAATTTTTCGCCCAAAAAAAAAAAAAACGTAAGGGGTACCACTGTCGTTTTTTTTTCGGGCCCAATTTTTGAGTTTCGATATCTCAGCTCTGGAAGGGGCTAGAGCCTCCATTTTTGCACTCAGGTTTAAGTCTCATGGCCCTCTATCAGAATCCAGAGTTTTGGGAAGATTGGAGAAACTTAATTTTTCGCCCAAAAAAAAAAACGTAAGGGGTACCACTGTCGTTTTTTTTTCGGGCCCAATTTTTGAGTTTCGATATCTCAGCTCTGGAAGGGGCTAGAGCCTCCATTTTTGCACTCAGGTCTAAGTCTCATGGCCCTCTATCAGAATCCAGAGTTTTGGGAAGATTGGAGAAACTTAATTTTTCGCCCAAAAAAAAAAACGTAAGGGGTACCACTGTCGTTTTTTTTTCGGGCCCAATTTTTGAGTTTCGATATCTCCGCTCTGGAAGGGGCTAGAGCCTCCATTTTTGCACTCAGGTCTAAGTCTCATGGCCCTCTATCAGAATCCAGAGTTTTGAGAAGATTGGAGAAACTTAATTTTTCGCCCAAAAAAAACAAAACGTAAGGGGTACCACTGTCGTTTTTTTTTTCGGGCCCAATTTTTGAGTTTCGATATCTCAGCTCTGGAAGGGGCTAGAGCCTCCATTTTTGCACTCAGGTTTAAGTCTCATGGCCCTCTATCAGAATCCAGAGTTTTGGGAAGATTGGAGAAACTTAATTTTTCGCCCAAAAAAAAAAAACGTAAGGGGTACCACTGTCGTTTTTTTTTTCGGGCCCAATTTTTGAGTTTCGATATCTTAGCTCTGGAAGGGGCTAGAGCCTCCATTTTTGCACTCAGGTCTAAGTCTCATGGCCCTCTATCAGAATCCAGAGTTTTGGGAAGATTGGAGAAACTTAATTTTTCGCCCAAAAAAAAAAAAACGTAAGGGGTACCACTGTCGTTTTTTTTTCGGGCCCAATTTTTGAGTTTCGATATCTCAACTCTGGAAGAGGCTAGAGCCTCCATTTTTGCACTCAGGTCTAAGTCTCATGGCCCTCTATCAGAATCCAGAGTTTTGGGAAGATTGGAGAAACTTAATTTTTCGCCCAAAAAAAAAAAAACGTAAGGGGTACCACTGTCGTTTTTTTTTCGGGCCCAATTTTTGAGTTTCGATATCTCAGCTCTGGAAGGGGCTAGAGCCTCCATTTTTGCACTCAGGTCTAAGTCTCATGGCCCTCTATCAGAATCCAGAGTTTTGGGAAGATTGGAGAAACTTAATTTTTCGCCCCAAAAAAAAAAAACGTAAGGGGTACCACTGTCGTTTTTTTTTCGGGCCCAATTTTTGAGTTTCGATATCTCAGCTCTGGAAGGGGGTAGAGCCTCCATTTTTGCACTCAGGTCTAAGTCTCATGGCCCTCTTTCATAATCCAGAGTTTTGGGAAGATTGGAGAAACTTAATTTTTCGCCCAAAAAAAAAAAACGTAAGGGGTACCACTGTCGTTTTTTTTTTCGGGCCCAATTTTTGAGTTTCGATATCTCAGCTCTGGAAGGGGCTAGAGCCTCCATTTTTGCACTCAGGTCTAAGTCTCATGGCCCTCTATCAGAATCCAGAGTTTTGAGAAGATTGGAGAAACTTAATTTTTCGCCCAAAAAAAAAAAAACGTAAGGGGTACCACTGTCGTTTTTTTTTCGGGCCCAATTTTTGAGTTTCGATATCTCAGCTCTGGAAGGGGCTAGAGCCTCCATTTTTGCACTCAGGTCTAAGTCTCATGGCCCTCTATCAGAATCCAGAGTTTTGGGAAGATTGGAGAAACGTAATTTTTCGCCCAAAAAAAAAAACGTAAGGGGTACCACTGTCGTTTTTTTTTTCGGGCCCAATTTTTGAGTTTCGATATCTCAGCTCTGGAAGGGGCTAGAGCCTCAATTTTTGCACTCAGGTTTAAGTCTCATGGCCCTCTATCAGAATCCAGAGTTTTGGGAAGATTGGAGAAACTTAATTTTTCGCCCAAAAAAAAAAACGTAAGGGGTACCACTGTCGTTTTTTTTTCGGGCCCAATTTTTGAGTTTCGATATCTCAGCTCTGGAAGGGGCTAGAGCCTCCATTTTTGCACTCAGGTCTAAGTCTCATGGCCCTCTATCAGAATCCAGAGTTTTGGGAAGATTGGAGAAACTTAATTTTTCGCCCAAAAAAAAAAAACGTAAGGGGTACCACTGTCGTTTTTTTTCGGGCCCAATTTTTGAGTTTCGATATCTCAGCTCTGGAAGGGGCTAGAGCCTCCATTTTTGCACTCAGGTCTAAGTCTCATGGCCCTCTATCAGAATCCAGAGTTTTGGGAAGATTGGAGAAACTTAATTTTTCGCCCCCCAAAAAAAACGTAAGGGGTACCACTGTCGTTTTTTTTTCGGGCCCAATTTTTGAGTTTCGATATCTCAGCTCTGGAAGGGGCTAGAGCCTCCATTTTTGCACTCAGGTCTAAGTCTCATGGCCCTCTATCAGAATCCAGAGTTTTTGGAAGATTGGAGAAACTTAATTTTTCGCCCAAAAAAAAAAAAACGTAAGGGGTACCACTGTCGTTTTTTTTTTCGGGCCCAATTTTTGAGTTTCGATATCTCAGCTCTGGAAGGGGCTAGAGCCTCCATTTTTGCACTCAGGTCTAAGTCTCATGGCCCTCTATCAGAATTCAGAGTTTTGGGAAGATTGGAGAAACTTAATTTTTCGCCCAAAAAAAAAAAAACGTAAGGGGTACCACTGTCGTTTTTTTTTCGGGCCCAATTTTTGAGTTTCGATATCTCAGCTCTGGAAGGGGCTAGAGCCTCCATTTTTGCACTCAGGTTTAAGTCTCATGGCCCTCTATCAGAATCCAGAGTTTTGGGAAGATTGGAGAAACTTAATTTTTCGCCCCAAAAAAAAACGTAAGGGGTACCACTGTCGTTTTTTTTTTCGGGCCCAATTTTTGAGTTTCGATATCTCAGCTCTGGAAGGGGCTAGAGCCTCCATTTTTGCACTCAGGTCTAAGTCTCATGGCCCTCTATCAGAATCCAGAGTTTTGGGAAGATTGGAGAAACTTAATTTTTCGCCCAAAAAAAAAAAACGTAAGGGGTACCACTGTCGTTTTTTTTTCGGGTCGAATTTTTGAGTTTCGATATCTCAGCTCTGGAAGGGTCTAGAGCCTCCATTTTTGCACTCAGGTTTAAGTCTCATGGCCCTCTATCATAATCCAGAGTTTTGAGAAGATTGGAGAAACGTAATTTTTTACCCGAAAAAAAAAAACGAAAGGGGTACCACTGTCGTTTTTTTTTTTTGGGTCGAATTTTTGAGTTTCGATATCTCCGCTCTGAAAGGGTCTAGAGCCTCCATTTTTGCACTCAGGTTTAAGTCTCATGGCCCTCTATCATAATCCAGAGTTTTGAGAAGATTGGAGAAACTTTATTTTATCGCCCCCAAAAAAAAAAACGAAAGTGGTACCACTGTCGTTTTTTTTTTCGGGTCGAATGTTTGAGTTTTGATATCTCAGCTCTGGAAGGGTCTAGAGCCTCCATTTTTGCACTCAGGTTTAAGTCTCATGGCCCTCTATCATAATCCAGAGTTTTGAGAAGATTGGAGAAACTTAATTTTTCACCCGAAAAAAAAAAAACGAAAGGGGTACCACTGTCGTTTTTTTTTTTCGGGTCGAATTTTTGAGTTTCGATATCTCAGCTCTGGAAGGGTCTAGAGCCTCCATTTTTGCACTCAGGTCTAAGTCTCATGGCCCTCTATCAGAATCCAGAGTTTTGGGAAGATTGGAGAAACGTAATTTTTCGCCCAAAAAAAAAACCGTAAGGGGTACCACTGTCGTTTTTTTTTCGGGCCCAATTTTTGAGTTTCGATATCTCAGCTCTGGAAGGGGCTAGAGCCTCCATTTTTGCACTCAGGTCTAAGTCTCATGGCCCTCTATCAGAATCCAGAGTTTTGGGAAGATTGGAGAAACTTAATTTTTCGCCCAAAAAAAAAAAACGTAAGGGGTCAACTGTCGCTTTTTTTTCGGGCCCAATTTTTGAGTTTCGATATCTCAGCTCTGGAAGGGGCTAGAGCCTCCATTTTTGCACTCAGGTCTAAGTCTCATGGCCCTCTATCAGAATCCAGAGTTTTGGGAAGATTGGAGAAACTTAATTTTTCGCCCAAAAAAAAAAAATGTAAGGGGTACCACTGTCGTTTTTTTTTCGGGCCCAATTTTTGAGTTTCGATATCTCAACTCTGGAAGGGGCTAGAGCCTCCATTTTTGCACTCAGGTCTAAGTCTCATGGCCCTCTATCAGAATCCAGAGTTTTGGAAAGATTGGAGAAACTTAATTTTTCGCCCAAAAAAAAAAAAAACGTAAGGGGTACCACTGTCGTTTTTTTTTCGGGCCCAATTTTTGAGTTTCGATATCTCAGCTCTGGAAGGGGCTAGAGCCTCCATTTTTGCACTCAGGTCTAAGTCTCATGGCCCTCTATCAGAATCCAGAGTTTTGGGAAGATTGGAGAAACTTAATTTTTCGCCCAAAAAAAAAAACGCAAGGGGTACCGCTGTCGTTTTTTTTTTCGGGCCCAATTTTTGAGTTTCGATATCTCAGCTCTGGAAGGGGCTAGAGCCTCCATTTTTGCACTCAGGTCTAAGTCTCTTGGCCCTCTATCAGAATCCAGAGTTTTGGGAAGATTGGAGAAACTTAATTTTTCGCCCAAAAAAAAAAAACGTAAGGGGTACCACTGTCGGTTTTTTTTTAGGCCCAATTTTTGAGTTTCGATATCTCAGCTCTGGAAGGGGCTAGAGCCTCCATTTTTGCACTCAGGTCTAAGTATCATGGCCCTCTATCAGAATCCAGAGTTTTGGGAAGATTGGATAAACTTAATTTTTCACCCGAAAAAAAACCCGAAAGGGGTACCACTGTCGTTTTTTTTTCGGGCCCAATTTTTGAGTTTCGATATCTCAGCTCTGGAAGGGGCTAGAGCCTCCATTTTTGCACTCAGGTCTAAGTCTCATGGCCCTCTATCAGAATCCAGAGTTTTGGGAAGATTGGAGAAACTTAATTTTTCGCCCAAAAAAAAAAAACGTAAGGGGTACCACTGTCGTTTTTTTTTTCGGGCCCAATTTTTGAGTTTCGATATCTCAGCTCTGGAAGGGGCTAGAGCCTCCATTTTTGCACTCAGGTCTAAGTCTCATGGCCCTCTATCAGAATCCAGAGTTTTGGGAAGATTGGAGAAACTTAATTTTTCGCCCAAAAAAAAAAAACGCAAGGGGTACCACTGTCGTTTTTTTTTCGGGCCCAATTTTTGAGTTTCGATATCTCAGCTCTGGAAGGGGCTAGAGCCTCCATTTTTGCACTCAGGTCTAAGTCTCATGGCCCTCTATCAGAATTCAGAGTTTTGGGAAGATTGGAGAAACTTAATTTTTCGCCCAAAAAAAAAAAAACCGTAAGGGGTACCACTGTCGTTTTTTTTTCGGGCCCAATTTTTGAGTTTCGATATCTCAGCTCTGGAAGGGGCTAGAGCCTCCATTTTTGCACTCAGGTTTAAGTCTCGTGGCCCTCTATCAGAATCCAGAGTTTTGGGAAGATTGGAGAAACTTAATTTTTCGCCCCCCAAAAAAAACGTAAGGGGTACCACTGTCGTTTTTTTTTCGGGCCCAATTTTTGAGTTTCGATATCTCAGCTCTGGAAGGGGCTAGAGCCTCCATTTTAGCACTCAGGTCTAAGTCTCATGGCCCTCTATCAGAATCCAGAGTTTTGGGAAGATTGGAGAAACTTAATTTTTCACCCGAAAAAAAACCCGAAAGGGGTACCACTGTCGTTTTTTTTTCGGGCCCAATTTTTGAGTTTCGATATCTCCGCTCTGGAAGGGGCTAGAGCCTCCATTTTTGCACTCAGGTCTAAGTCTCATGGCCCTCTATCAGAATCCAGAGTTTTGGGAAGATTGGATAAACTTAATTTTTCACCCGAAAAAAAACCCGAAAGGGGTACCACTGTCGTTTTTTTTTCGGGCCCAATTTTTGAGTTTCGATATCTCCGCTATGGAAGGGGCTAGAGCCTCCATTTTTGCACTCAGGTCTAAGTCTCATGGCCCTCTATCAGAATCCAGAGTTTTGGGAAGATTGGATAAACTTAATTTTTCGCCCAAAAAAAAAAAACGTAAGGGGTACCACTGTCGTTTTTTTTTCGGGCCCAATTTTTGAGTTTCGATATCTCAGCTCTGGAAGGGGCTAGAGCCTCCATTTTTGCACTCAGGTCTAAGTCTCATGGCCCTCTATCAGAATTCAGAGTTTTGGGAAGATTGGAGAAACGTAATTTTTCGCCCAAAAAAAACAAAACGTAAGGGGTACCACTGTCGTTTTTTTTCGGGCCCAATTTTTGAGTTTCGATATCTCAGCTCTGGAAGGGGCTAGAGCCTCCATTTTTGCACTCAGGTCTAAGTCTCATGGCCCTCTATCAGAATCCAGAGTTTTGGGAAGATTGGAGAAACTTAATTTTTCGCCCAAAAAAAAAAAATGTAAGGGGTACCACTGTCGTTTTTTTTTCGGGCCCAATTTTTGAGTTTCGATATCTCAGCTCTGGAAGGGGCTAGAGCCTCCATTTTTGCACTCAGGTCTAAGTCCCATGGCCCTCTATCAGAATCCAGAGTTTTGGGAAGATTGGAGAAACTTAATTTTTCGCCCAAAAAAAAAAAACGTAAGGGGTACCACTGTCGTTTTTTTTTCGGGCCCAATTTTTGAGTTTCGATATCTCAGCTCTGGAAGGGGCTAGAGCCTCCATTTTTGCACTCAGGTCTAAGTCTCATGGCCCTCTATCAGAATCCAGAGTTTTGGGAAGATTGGAGAAACTTAATTTTTCGCCCCAAAAAAAAAAAACGCAAGGGGTACCGCTGTCGTTTTTTTTTCGGGCCCAATTTTTGAGTTTCGATATCTCAGCTCTGGAAGGGGCTAGAGCCTCCATTTTTGCACTCAGGTCTAAGTCTCTTGGCCCTCTATCAGAATCCAGAGTTTTGGGAAGATTGGAGAAACTTAATTTTTCGCCAAAAAAAAAAAAAAACGTAAGGGGTACCACTGTCGTTTTTTTTTAGGCCCAATTTTTGAGTTTCGATATCTCAGCTCTGGAAGGGGCTAGAGCCTCCATTTTTGCACTCAGGTCTAAGTATCATGGCCCTCTATCAGAATCCAGAGTTTTGGGAAGATTGGAGAAACTTAATTTTTCACCCGAAAAAAAAACCGAAAGGGGTACCACTGTCGTTTTTTTTTCGGGCCCAATTTTTGAGTTTCGATATCTCAGCTCTGGAAGGGGCTAGAGCCTCCATTTTTGCACTCAGGTCTAAGTCTCATGGCCCTCTATCAGAATCCAGAGTTTTGGGAAGATTGGAGAAACTTAATTTTTCGCCCAAAAAAAAAAAACGTAAGGGGTACCACTGTCGTTTTTTTTTCGGGCCCAATTTTTGAGTTTCGATATCTCAGCTCTGGAAGGGGCTAGAGCCTCCATTTTTGCACTCAGGTCTAAGTCTCATGGCCCTCTATCAGAATCCAGAGTTTTGAGAAGATTGGAGAAACTTAATTTTTCGGCCAAAAAAAAAAAAAACATAAGGGGTACCACTGTCGTTTTTTTTTCGGGCCCAATTTTTGAGTTTCGATATCTCAACTCTGGAAGGGGCTAGAGCCTCCATTTTTGCACTCAGGTCTAAGTCTCATGGCCCTCTATCAGAATCCAGAGTTTTGGGAAGATTGGAGAAACTTAATTTTTCGCCCCCCCAAAAAAAACGTAAGGGGTACCACTGTCGTTTTTTTTTCGGGCCCAATTTTTGAGTTTCGATATCTCAGCTCTGGAAGGGGCTAGAGCCTCCATTTTTGCAGTCAGGTCTAAGTCTCATGGCCCTCTATCAGAATCCAGAGTTTTGGGAAGATTGGAGAAACTTAATTTTTCGCCCAAAAAAAAAAAAACGTAAGGGGTACCACTGTCGTTTTTTTTCGGGCCCAATTTTTGAGTTTCGATATCTCAGCTCTGGAAGGGGCTAGAGCCTCCATTTTTGCAGTCAGGTCTAAGTCTCACGGCCCTCTATCAGAATCCAGAGTTTTGGGAAGATTGGAGAAACTTAATTTTTCGCCCAAAAAAAAAAACGTAATTTTTACCACTGTCGTTTTTTTTTCGGGCCCAATTTTTGAGTTTCGATATCTCAACTCTGGAAGGGGCTAGAGCCTCCATTTTTGCACTCAGGTCCAAGTCTCATGGCCCTCTATCAGAATCCAAAATTTTGGGAAGATTGGAGAAACTTAATTTTTCGCCCAAAAAAAAAAAAACGTAAGGGGTACCACTGTCGTTTTTTTTTCGGGCCCAATTTTTGAGTTTCGATATCTCAGCTCTGGAAGGGGCTAGTGCCTCCATTTATGCACTCAGGTCTAAGTCTCATGGCCCTCTATCAGAATCCAGAGTTTTGAGAAGATTGGAGAAACTTAATTTTTCGCCCAAAAAAAAAAAACGTAAGGGGTACCACTGTCGTTTTTTTTTTCGGGCCCAATTTTTGAGTTTCGATATCTCAGCTCTGGAAGGGGCTAGAGCCTCCATTTTTGCACTCAGGTCTAAGTCTCATGGCCCTCTATCAGAATCCAGAGTTTTGGGAAGATTGGAGAAACTTAATTTTTCGCCCAAAAAAAAAAAACGTAAGGGGTACCACTGTCGTTTTTTTTTCGGGCCCAATTTTTGAGTTTCGATATCTCAGCTCTGGAAGGGGCTAGAGCCTCCATTTTTGCACTCAGGTCTAAGTCTCATGGCCCTCTATCAGAATCCAGAGTTTTGGGAAGATTGGAGAAACTTAATTTTTCGCCCAAAAAAAAAAACGTAAGGGGTACCACTGTCGTTTTTTTTTCGGGCCCAATTTTTGAGTTTCTATATCTCAGCTCTGGAATGGGCTAGAGCCTCCATTTTTGCACTCAGGTCTAAGTCTCATGGCCCTCTATCAGAATCCAGAGTTTTGGGAAGATTGGAGAAACTTAATTTTTCGCCCCAAAAAAAAAACGTAAGGGGTACCACTGTCGTTTTTTTTTCGGGCCCAATTTTTGAGTTTCGATATCTCAGATCTGGAAGGGGCTAGAGCCTCCATTTTTGCACTCATGTCTAAGTCTCATGGCCCTCTATCAGAATCCAGAGTTTTGAGAAGATTGGAGAAAATTAATTTTTCGCCCAAAAAAAAAAAACGTAAGGGGTACCACTGTCGTTTTTTTTTCGGGCCCAATTTTTGAGTTTCGATATCTCAGCTCTGGAAGGGGCTAGAGCCTCCATTTTTGCACTCAGGTCTAAGTCTCATGGCCCTCTATCAGAATCCAGAGTTTTGGGAAGATTTGAGAAACTTAATTTTTCGCCCAAAAAAAAAAACGTAAGGGGTACCACTGTCGTTTTTTTTTCGGGCCCAATGTTTGAGTTTCGATATCTCAGCTCTGGAAGGGGCTAGAGCCTCCATTTTTGCACTCAGGTCTAAGTATCATGGCCCTCTATCAGAATCCAGAGTTTTGGGAAGATTGGAGAAACTTAATTTTTCGCCCAAAAAAAAAAAACGTAAGGGGTACCACTGTCGTTTTTTTTTTCGGGCCCAATTTTTGAGTTTCGATATCTCAGCTCTGGAAGGGGCTAGAGCCTCCATTTTTGCACTCAGGTCTAAGTATCATGGCCCTCTATCAGAATCCAGAGTTTTGGGAAGATTGGATAAACTTAATTTTTCACCCGAAAAAAAAACCCGAAAGGGGTACCACTGTCGTTTTTTTTTCGGGCCCAATTTTTGAGTTTCGATATCTCCGCTCTGGAAGGGGCTAGAGCCTCCATTTTTGCACTCAGGTCTAAGTCTCATGGCCCTCTATCAGAATCCAGAGTTTTGGGAAGATTGGAGAAACTTAATTTTTCGCCCAAAAAAAAAAAACGTAAGGGGTACGTACCACTGTCGTTTTTTTTTCGGGCCCAATTTTTGAGTTTCGATATCTCAGCTCTTGAAGGGGCTAGAGCCTCCATTTTTGCACTCAGGTCTAAGTCTCATGGCCCTCTATCAGAATCCAGAGTTTTGAGAAGATTGGAGAAACTTAATTTTTCGCCCCCAAAAAAAAAAAAACGTAAGGGGTACCACTGTCGTTTTTTTTTCGGGCCCAATTTTTGAGTTTCGATATCTCAACTCTGGAAGGGGCTAGAGCCTCCATTTTTGCACTCAGGTCTAAGTCTCATGGCCCTCTATCAGAATCCAGAGTTTTGGGAAGATTGGAGAAACTTAATTTTTCGCCCAAAAAAAAAAACGTAAGGGGTACCACTGTCGTTTTTTTTTCGGGCCCAATTTTTGAGTTTCGATATCTCAGCTCTGGAAGGGGCTAGAGCCTCCATTTTTGCACTCAGGTCTAAGTCTCATGGCCCTCTATCAGAATTCGGAGTTTTGGGAAGATTGGAGAAACTTAATTTTTCGCCCAAAAAAAAAAAAACGTAAGGGGTACCACTGTCGTTTTTTTTTCGGGCCCAATTTTTGAGTTTCGATATCTCAGCTCTGGAAGGGGCTAGAGCCTCCATTTTTGCACTCAGGTCTAAGTCTCATGGCCCTCTATCAGAATCCAGAGTTTTGGGAAGATTGGAGAAACTTAATTTTTCGCCCAAAAAAAAAAAACGTAAGGGGTACCACTGTCGTTTTTTTTTCGGGCCCAATTTTTGAGTTTCGATATCTCAGCTCTGGAAGGGGCTAGAGCCTCCATTTTTGCACTCAGGTCTAAGTCTCATGGCCCTCTATCAGAATCCAGAGTTTTGGGAAGATTGGAGAAACTTAATTTTTCGCCCAAAAAAAAAAACGTAAGGGGTACCACTGTCGTTTTTTTTTCGGGCCCAATTTTTGAGTTTCGATATCTCAGCTCTGGAAGGGGCTAGAGCCTCCATTTTTGCACTCAGGTCTAAGTCTCATGGCCCTCTATCAGAATTCGGAGTTTTGGGAAGATTGGAGAAACTTAATTTTTCGCCCAAAAAAAAAAAACGTAAGGGGTACCACTGTCGTTTTTTTTTCGGGCCCAATTTTTGAGTTTCGATATCTCAGCTCTGGAAGGGGCTAGAGCCTCCATTTTTGCACTCAGGTCTAAGTCTCATGGCCCTCTATCAGAATCCAGAGTTTTGGGAAGATTGGAGAAACTTAATTTTTCGCCCAAAAAAAAAAAACGTAAGGGGTACCACTGTCGTTTTTTTTTCGGGCCCAATTTTTGAGTTTCGATATCTCAGCTCTGGAAGGGGCTAGAGCCTCCATTTTTGCACTCAGGTCTAAGTCTCATGGCCCTCTATCAGAATCCAGAGTTTTGGGAAGATTGGAGAAACTTAATTTTTCGCCCAAAAAAAAAAACGTAAGGGGTACCACTGTCGTTTTTTTTTCGGGCCCAATTTTTGAGTTTCGATATCTCAGCTCTGGAAGGGGCTAGAGCCTCCATTTTTGCACTCAGGTCTAAGTCTCATGGCCCTCTATCAGAATCCAGAGTTTTGGGAAGATTGGAGAAACTTAATTTTTCGCCCAAAAAAAAAAACGTAAGGGGTACCACTGTCGTTTTTTTTTCGGGCCCAATTTTTGAGTTTCGATATCTCAGCTCTGGAAGGGGCTAGAGCCTCCATTTTTGCACTCAGGTCTAAGTCTCATGGCCCTCTATCAGAATTCGGAGTTTTGGGAAGATTGGAGAAACTTAATTTTTCGCCCAAAAAAAAAAAACGTAAGGGGTACCACTGTCGTTTTTTTTTCGGGCCCAATTTTTGAGTTTCGATATCTCAGCTCTGGAAGGGGCTAGAGCCTCCATTTTTGCACTCAGGTCTAAGTCTCATGGCCCTCTATCAGAATTCGGAGTTTTGGGAAGATTGGAGAAACTTAATTTTTCGCCCAAAAAAAAAAAAACGTAAGGGGTACCACTGTCGTTTTTTTTTCGGGCCCAATTTTTGAGTTTCGATATCTCAGCTCTGGAAGGGGCTAGAGCCTCCATTTTTGCACTCAGGTCTAAGTCTCATGGCCCTCTATCAGAATCCAGAGTTTTGGGAAGATTGGAGAAACTTAATTTTTCGCCCAAAAAAAAAAAACGTAAGGGGTACCACTGTCGTTTTTTTTTTCGGGCCCAATTTTTGAGTTTCGATATCTCAGCTCTGGAAGGGGCTAGAGCCTCCATTTTTGCACTCAGGTCTAAGTCTCATGGCCCTCTATCAGAATCCAGAGTTTTGGGAAGATTGGAGAAACTTAATTTTTCGCCCAAAAAAAAAAACGTAAGGAGTACCACTGTCGTTTTTTTTTCGGGCCCAATTTTTGAGTTTCGATATCTCAGCTCTGGAAGGGGCTAGAGCCTCCATTTTTGCACTCAGGTCTAAGTCTCATGGCCCTCTATCAGAATCCAGAGTTTTGAGAAGATTGGAGAAACTTAATTTTTCGCCCAAAAAAAAAAAAACGTAAGGGGTAACACTGTCGTTTTTTTTTTGGGCCCAATTTTTGAGTTTCGATATCTCAGCTCTGGAAGGGGCTATAGCCTCCATTTTTGCACTCAGGTCTAAGTCTCATGGCCCTCTATCAGAATCCAGAGTTTTGGGAAGATTGGAGAAACTTAATTTTTCGCCCAAAAAAAACAAAACGTAAGGGGTACCACTGTCGTTTTTTTTTCGGGCCCAATTTTTGAGTTTCGATATTTCAGCTCTGAAAGGGGCTAGAGCCTCTATTTTTGCACTCAGGTCTAAGTCTCATGGCCCTCTATCAGAATCCAGAGTTTTGGGAAGATTGGAGAAACTTAATTTTTCGCCCAAAAAAAAAAACGTAAGGGGTACCACTGTCGTTTTTTTTTTTCGGGCCCAATTTTTGAGTTTCGATATCTTAGCTCTGGAAGGGGCTAGAGCCTCCATTTTTGCACTCAGGTCTAAGTCTCATGGCCCTCTATCAGAATCCAGAGTTTTGAGAAGATTGGAGAAACTTAATTTTTCGCCCAAAAAAAAAAAAAAAAGTAAGGGGTACCACTGTCATTTTTTTTTCGGGCCCAATTTTTGAGTTTCGATATCTCAGCTCTGGAAGGGGCTAGAGCCTCCATTTTTGCACTCAGGTCTAAGTCTCATGGCCCTCTATCAGAATCCAGAGTTTTGGGAAGATTGGAGAAACTTAATTTTTCGCCCAAAAAAAAAAAAAACGTAAGGGGTACCACTGTCGTTTTTTTTTCGGGCCCAATTTTTGAGTTTCGATATCTCAGCTCTGAAAGGGGCTAGAGCCTCCATTTTTGCACTCAGGTCTAAGTCTCATGGCCCTCTATCAGAATCCAGAGTTTTGGGAAGATTGGAGAAACTTAATTTTTCGCCCAAAAAAAAAAAACGTAAGGGGTACCACTGTCGTTTTTTTTTCGGGCCCAATTTTTGAGTTTCGATATCTCAGCTCTTGAAGGGGCTAGAGCCTCCATTTTTGCACTCAGGTCTAAGTCTCATGGCCCTCTATCAGAATCCAGAGTTTTGGGAAGATTGGAGAAACGTAATTTTTCGCCCCAAAAAAAAAAACGTAAGGGGTACCACTGTCGTTTTTTTTTCGGGCCCAATTTTTGAGTTTCGATATCTCAGCTCTGGAAGGGGCTAGAGCCTCCATTTTTGCACTCAGGTCTAAGTCTCATGGCCCTCTATAAGAATCCAGAGTTTTGGGAAGATTGGAGAAACTTAATTTTTCGCCCAAAAAAAAAAAAACGTAAGGGGTACCACTGTCGTTTTTTTTTCGGGCCCAATTTTTGAGTTTCGATATTTCAGCTCTGAAAGGGGCTAGAGCCTCCATTTTTGCACTCAGGTCTAAGTCTCATGGCCCTCTATCAGAATCCAGAGTTTTGGGAAGATTGGAGAAACTTAATTTTTCACCCAAAAAAAAAAACGTAAGGGGTACCACTGTCGTTTTTTTTTCGGGCCCAATTTTTGAGTTTCGATATCTCAGCTCTGGAAGGGGCTAGAGCCTCCATTTTTGCACTCAGGTCTAAGTCTCATGGCCCTCTATCAGAATCCAGAGTTTTGGGAAGATTGGAGAAACTTAATTTTTCGCCCAAAAAAAAAAAAAACGTAAGGGGTACCACTGTCGTTTTTTTTTCGGGCCCAATTTTTGAGTTTCGATATTTCAGCTCTGAAAGGGGCTAGAGCCTCCATTTTTGCACTCAGGTCTAAGTCTCATGGCCCTCTATCAGAATCCAGAGTTTTGGGAAGATTGGAGAAACTTAATTTTTCGCCCAAAAAAAAAAACGTAAGGGGTACCACTGTCGTTTTTTTTTCGGGCCCAATTTTTGAGTTTCGATATCTCAGCTCTGGAAGGGGCTAGAGCCTCCATTTTTGCACTCAGGTCTAAGTCTCATGGCCCTCTATCAGAATCCAGAGTTTTGAGAAGATTGGATTAACTTAATTTTTCGCCCAAAAAAAAAAAAAAAACGTAAGGGGTACCACTGTCGTTTTTTTTTCGGGCCCAATTTTTGAGTTTCGATATCTCAGCTCTGGAAGGGGCTAGAGCCTCCATTTTTGCACTCAGGTCTAAGTCTCATGGCCCTCTATCAGAATCCAGAGTTTTGGGAAGATTGGAGAAACTTAATTTTTCGCCCAAAAAAAAAAAACGTAAGGGGTACCACTGTCGTTTTTTTTTCGGGCCCAATTTTTGAGTTTCGATATCTCAACTCTGGAAGGGGCTAGAGCCTCCATTTTTGCACTTAGGTTTAAGTCTCATGGCCCTCTATCATAATCCAGAGTTTTGAGAAGATTGGAGAAACTTAATTTTTCACCCGAAAAAAAAAAAACGAAAGGGGTACCACTGTCGTTTTTTTTTTTCGGGTCGAATTTTTGAGTTTCGATATCTCAGGTCTGGAAGG
Source organism: Pimephales promelas (assembly GCF_988280905.1). Taxonomy (NCBI): domain Eukaryota; kingdom Metazoa; phylum Chordata; class Actinopteri; order Cypriniformes; family Leuciscidae; genus Pimephales; species Pimephales promelas. The sequence goes on from NC_142778.1 coordinate 26,611,025, forward strand.
GTCTAGAGCCTCCATTTTTGCACTCAGGTTTAAGTCTCATGGCCCTCTATCATAATCCAGAGTTTTGAGAAGATTGGAGAAACTTAATTTTTCACCCGAAAAAAAAAAAACGAAAGGGGTACCACTGTCGTTTTTTTTTTTCGGGTCGAATTTTTGAGTTTCGATATCTCAGCTCTGGAAGAGTCTAGAGCCTCCATTTTTGCACTCAGGTTTAAGTCTCATGGCCCTCTATCATAATCCAGAGTTTTGAGAAGATTGGAGAAACTTAATTTTTCACCCAAAAAAAAAAAACGAAAGGGGTACCACTGTCGTATTTTTTCGGGTCGAATTTTTGAGTTTCGATATCTCAGCTCTTGAAGGGTCTAGAGCCTCCATTTTTGCACTCAGGTTTAAGTCTCATGGCCCTCTATCAGAATCCAGAGTTTTGAGAAGATTGGAGAAACTTAATTTTTCACCTGAAAAAAAAAAAAGGAAAGGGGTACGTACCACTGTCGTTTTTTTTTCGGGTCGAATTTTTGAGTTTCGATATCTCAGCTCTCGAAGGGTCTAGAGCCTCCATTTTTGCACTCAGGTTTAAGTCTCATGGCCCTCTATCAGAATCCAGAGTTTTGAGAAGATTGGAGAAACTTAATTTTTCGCACTGGAAAAAAAATGAAAGGGATAACGCTGTCGGTTTTTTGGGTCGAAATTTTGAGTTTCTCTGATCTTCTTGAAACTCTGGATTCTGATAGAGGGCCATGAGTCTTAGACCTGAGTGCAAAAATGGAGGCTCCAGACCCTTCCAGAGCTGAGATATTGAGATATTTATAATGGCATAAATGCTGCGTAAGATCTCAATATCTCAGCTCTGGAAGGGTCTAGAGCCTCCTTTTTTTGCACTCAGGTTTAAGTCTCATGGCCCTCTATCAGAATCCAGAGTTTTGAGAAGATTGGAGAAACTTAATTTTTCACCCGAAAAAAAAAAAAAAACGAAAGGGGTACCACTGTCGTTTTTCTTCGGAACTAATTTTTGAGTTTCGATATCTCAGCTCTGGAAGGGTCTAGAGCCTCCATTTTTGCACTCAGGTTTAAGTCTCATGGCCCTCTATCATAATCCAGAGTTTTGAGAAGATTGGAGAAACTTAATTTCTCACCACAACAAAAAAACGGAAGGGTTACCACTGTCGTTTTTTTTTTTTTTCGGGTCGAAATTTTGAGTTTCTCTGATCTTCTTGAAACTCTGGATTCTGATAGAGAGCCATGAGACTTAGACCTGAGTGCAAAAAATGGAGGCTCTAGACCCTCACAGAGCTGAGATATTGAGATATTTATAATGGCATAAATGCTGCGTAGGATCTCAATAACTCAGCTCTGGAAGGGTCTAGAGCCTCCATCTTTGCACTCAGTTCTAAGTCTCATGGCCCTCTATCAGAATCCAGAGTTTTGAGAAGATTGGAGAAACTTAATTTCTCACCCCGAAAAAAATAAAACGAAAGTGGTACCACTGCCGTTTTTTTCGGGTCGAAATTTTGAGTTTCTCTGATCTTCTTGAAACTCTGGATTCTGATAGAGAGCCATGAGACTTAGACCTGAGTGCAAAAATGGAGGCTCTAGACCCTGTCAGAGCTATTTATAATGGCATAAATGCTGCGTAGAATCTCAATATCTCAGCTCTGGAAGGGTCTAGAGCCTCCATCTTTGCACTCAGGTCTAAGTCTCATGGCCCTCTACGCCTAGTCACGGTATCGGTATTGGAGAAAATAGCCCGCAGGGGAACTTAACCTTCAAGGTGTAAGGGTAGCAGTTTGAATAAATAATAAACATAGCAGTTTGAACTCTTCTCCACTTTATTATACCACACATCAGACCTCCAAAAACCCGCGACACTCCAGTAGCCTACCAAGTGCGCAGTCTGCGCACGACCCATCTATGGCAAGCCCCGAGGGGAAAAATACATTGCATACACACATACAACGAGCGCCAGGACATCATTACCGGTATTATAGTAACAGACTTTGTTGGATTATGTCATGTAATATCTAACAAAGTCTGTTACGATAATAATAATAATAAAGCTTTTGAGGATAGTTACACTGTATTGAGACAGTTGAGAAATAGTAGGCCAAATATTTTTTTAATTTTCAACAATAGGCTTGTTGAAGCCTTGCTTATGTTTCTCAGTTTTGTCATAATTTTAGCAAATAATTTCTTTTATATGTTTTGAGACAGTTTTAAGACTGTTAAAACTTTTTTTATTTAAGTAGGCATCTATTTTTTTATTAAGTATTAATTTTGTTGTAGCCTAATACATAACCCAAGTGTATTCATTTATAATGTATCATTATTGCGTGACATTTGTGTCAATAATCGTCAAACACAGGTGACTCCGCGTCGTGGGAGGGGCCCCCAAATCAAATTCTGCTTAGGGCCCCCAAAAGGCTCGGGCCGGCTCTGCTCTGGATTCTGATAGAGGGCCATGAGACTTAGACTTGAGTGCAAAAATGGAGTCTCTAGACCCTTCCAGAGCGGAGATATTGAAATCCCACGTAGCATTTATGCCATTATAAATATCTCAATATCTCAGCTCTGGAAGGGTCTAGAGCAATATCTCCGCTCTGGAAGGGGCTAGAGCCTCCATTTTTGCACTCAGGTGTAAGTCTCATGGCCCTCTATCAGAATCCAGAGTTTCAAGAAGATCAGAGAAACTCAAAATTTTGAGGTCAAAACCCAATTTTGGGTCAAATATGGACAAACTCCAACATTGGGTTAAAAATGTCATTTAAAAATGTAACCCAATGACTGGGTTTGTCCATATTCGATCCAAAATTGAGTTAAAACAACCCAGCATTTTGTGTACAGACAGATACAGTACAGACAACCAACCTGAAGCTTCTGCCTCGATTTACACTATTGGATGTTAATATCCAATATAGGATATGTATATAGTTCGTTCCAGCTTCTTTTTTTACATTCTGAATTATATATATAGAAAATATTTTATTTATAAATTAATTTCACTGTATATATAGTCTAAAGTATTAAAAGAAATGTATGTACATTTTTAGAATAACTCATTTACATTAAACATAACAATACGCCATCACATAATCGCGACTCTCCTATGATTAAAGGCGTCACTTCCAGTTTTATTCCCACCAGAGCCATTTCAAAATGGCGGCTGCGTGAAATCAGCGTATTGGTGCAGTTTGCTGTGATGTAAAGGTATGATGTCCACACAAGGACAGGACCATCAGTTAAGTCATTATCTAAGTGCTTTAAAACATTCTCTTTTTCTGCCGTCCATATTTATAAGTGTCAGCACAGCAGAGCTTTGCTCACACCTGACAGATGACAAGCCCCAGCTCGGAGGCTGACGCTGCAATCAAAGTTCTGTCACTGCAATCAAAGTTCTGTCACACCTGTCAATATCCCGCTGTCATAGCAACATTTCTTGTGAATGAGGATGTGAGAGACAGTGGTGGGTTGGGGGTAACTTCGCATAAACAGTCACCCCCACCTCCAGACGAAGCATGGTTTGTTTTCCGGGCTTCATAGCTGTGAATTCATTAACAATGTACTTTTTATAGGACTTTTCTTCATTTAGAACTACCCAGGGAAATGCAGGTTTTTTATGTATTCACTGTGTTCTGATAATGCAGAAGTTATTGAAGTTCCTTCTTAAAGTGGTTATTTGTTTCTCTGTAGCCTCTTGTTGAGGTGATGAATTAAAATGTACAAAAAATGTTTTTTTTGTTGTTGTTTTGTTTCTACTTATGTTAATGCTTGCTTTTCCTTATTTTAAATCATTTTGAGTCATCTTGAGGCCCCCTTGGAAGTTTGCTAAGGCCCCCCGTGGGTCCCGAACCCTTCTTTTAGAACTGCTGCTTGACTGACATTTTTTGTCAAATTTAACCCAAACAGAAACGTTGTTTCATTAATGGATGCCAATCGCAATTTTTAAAAGTGCATTTGTTTAAAAGAGACATATATGCCTACTGGGCTACGAATAACTTATCGAATATATATATATATATTTCGAATATACTTTTCGAATAACTTCGAATATATATATATATATATATATATATATATATATATATATTATAATACTGACAGGAGAATAAGACGTTAGCTTTCGATTTTGCTATTATTGTTTTTACACTTGGACTCCAAACATGACAACAATAAAGTTAATCTCAACAGAACATGAGGATTAAATCAAATAGCCTATTAAAGTATGCTCAGAAAATTGGCATATGCAATTTAATGAATGTCTTGCATTTTGTTATACATCACATTTGAAATCCCATGATTGGGTCAGTGCATGGGAGGAAGGTTCTATTAAATCTGTCTGGATGAGGCATTCACGGTTTTAAAGAGTTTACAATACCCTGGCCATATTTCAAAGCCTATCATCGCCTTCAGATTAAAGCTGACGCTGATGTCTGCCAACTCACATTAATCAGAAGAGTGTCAGAATGGGTTTTGCAACAGTTAGAGTCAATGCTAATGATGTCTGCATTTCATGTTTCCTCTGCAGTGGATTATTAATCATGATCTATGATATTTGCTGTCGAATTGTTGTCTAATCATTCAAAGACTTTATATTTACTGTGTTTCAGTTTAACAAAAACAAAAAAGATTTGATTCCTGCCACGCAAAAAACATGAAAACCCGTGTCTCTTGTGCATTTACATGAAGTGGAATCGGAAGGGACAGGCTCGTCCTTGACAAGTACACCTGTCACAGGGTCAAGTCAGATCACATTGGCAGAGTCAAGCATGTTGTGCTTGGTGCCAGTGTTTGTGTTTATTTCAGGATACATTTGTTTAGTAACTATCTGTAAAGCAACAGTGAATGAAATCAAATGTATTTTCAGATTAACTATACTTTGTAATAAACAGAAAATGTAAATATATGAGAGATTCATACAATGCATTTGTTATCCTTTTTATACAATGCTTCATTTCACTGTCTACATTTTTTGTGCTTTTGGTCTCAAATATATAAATACATGGCATGATGATTATTAATTACATAAATAGTTACATTAATAAATAGAGAAATGTTACTTTTAGAACTATATTAGCCTACATATATCCTCTTGTTTTTGTGTTTGCATTCTTAAGGTAAGCGAGCGCATTAAATTATTTGGTGATGCATGTATGATATATGTGGAAAATGAACAATGATGACCAATAGGATTCCTCATTTTGATGATTTCTTATGAATCCTATAGGCTACTTTAAAAAAAAATTACATATTTTCTAATAGTTCAAATATACATTTTTATGAAAGGTAAGAATTTCATGCATTTTCCACATTTAAGTTATACTGTATGCACGTTTTATCTGAAAAAAAAAAACCTGTTTTATTCTGTTAAGCATAGCATATTGTTTTATTAATCTGAAAGTAATTGTTATTAACTCTAAGCTATTTATAAATGCACAATGAGTTGTTCTCTAAAAAAAACTACAGATGTTTCCTTTGTGAATTCTTTCTTAGGTAAAATGTAATATCCTTACACCAAGCTGATGGACAGAGTTGACACCTCTGTCTCACAGCTCCTGTTATTATTGGGGCATTTTCTCATGAGGGAAGGACTCACCCTGCCAAGCACACAGGCTGATGTTCACAGCTTTGACAAGATTCTACACCTCTTTGATGTCTGTATGCGAAGATGTATGTGTGTGTGTGTGTGTGTTCTCCAACACGTTATCACGTCTCTGTCATTCTTCTGTGCAGAACTGACATGTTGAAGGTATGGGAAAGAAGCATGAGAGACTGTGGGTGTGTTTGTGTTCATGTTTGTGCTGTCTGAACAATATTAAAGACTACAACTAAATTACTGAAAAACTGAAACAGCTTATATGACTGATTGGAAGAAGTATGACGATGTGGCCGTCCAACTCTTTCTCCGATAATAGCAGCCAACTTCGGGCACTGCGAGTAGCCTATATTTACTAATACTATTAATCGTAATGAGCATAATAATTATAGGCTACTTACGTTTTATTCTGTATCCATTTAGTACAATTAAGGCATCATATACTGACGCTTTTGACATTTTGTCTACATCCAAAAAACATGGCACCCTTCAGCATCAACATGAGAGGCAGATATATATGGGCCAGAAGGCGCCTCCTAGTGGTCTAACCCTAAACCTACCATAACCGAACAAAGCTCAACGCACATGGCACCCTTTAGCGTCAATATGAGAGGCAGATATATATGGGCAAGAAGGCGCCTCCTAGTGGTCTAACCCTAAACCTACCACAGAACTAAACCTATACCATAATCAAACAGCTTTGTGTTATATTGAACTAAAGGGTGCCATGTGCGTTCAATTTAGACGAAATTTCAAAATTGTCACTATGCCCTAGGATGAGAACGCGTTGATGATTTAGCTGCACATCTAACGAATCTAATGAACATTGTGCTACAAAATCAACTAAATGCCACATGTTTGTATTTTGATATGTTTTAGTCATCCAGCGTATTGTACAACTGTGTTAAACTGTGATTTAGGTGAAATTTTAGCAGATAAATGCCATCATTGCTTTAATTTCTTTAGATAGGCCTATAGGATGTTACACAAGTGGTTAATATAATTTGTTTGACTGTGCTTGTGTTTTTAATGTGTTATTTCAACGCATTCTCATCCTTTAACGTCATATAGAACGCTATATGACAAAACGGCGCTATACTACGCACATGGCACACGTTATCGTTAATATAACAAGTGCTGTGAGGGCTAAGTTTAGGTGTGGGGTAGGGTGTGCGTGTCATATTCACGCTAAAGGATTTATAACGTCTTGGGTTCTCGTGTTATATTAACGATAAAGGGTGCCATGTGCGTAGTATAGCGCCGTTTTGTCATATAGCGTTCTATATGACGTTAAAGGATGAGAACGGGCTGGTTATTTATTTATTTACCCTTTATATCTGTAAATATTTCAATGATAGTTTGGGAGGTATTCACTGATAATGTTAGACAAGGTGCTGTAATGTGGTGAGTCTTCATAAGACTGACAACTCATAACACATGAAATGTGGACGCACATGATACTTTTTATCATTTCTTGAACATTTTTGTAGCTCAACAGAATACTTTTGCATTTTTACATAAATGGTTGCGTTACATTGAATGAGATGAGATCATTTAAGAATGAATTAATGAATTATACAGGGTTTTTTTTTCCACGATATGAAAGTGAACGGTGCCTGGGGTTGCATTATGAGACATATATGCAAAAGAGACATATATGCCTACTGGGCTACGAATAACTTATCGAATATATATATATATATTTCGAATATACTTTTCGAATAACTTCGAATATATATATATATATATATATATATATATATATATATATATTATAATACTGACAGGAGAATAAGACGTTAGCTTTCGATTTTGCTATTATTGTTTTTACACTTGGACTCCAAACATGACAACAATAAAGTTAATCTCAACAGAACATGAGGATTAAATCAAATAGCCTATTAAAGTATGCTCAGAAAATTGGCATATGCAATTTAATGAATGTCTTGCATTTTGTTATACATCACATTTGAAATCCCATGATTGGGTCAGTGCATGGGAGGAAGGTTCTATTAAATCTGTCTGGATGAGGCATTCACGGTTTTAAAGAGTTTACAATACCCTGGCCATATTTCAAAGCCTATCATCGCCTTCAGATTAAAGCTGACGCTGATGTCTGCCAACTCACATTAATCAGAAGAGTGTCAGAATGGGTTTTGCAACAGTTAGAGTCAATGCTAATGATGTCTGCATTTCATGTTTCCTCTGCAGTGGATTATTAATCATGATCTATGATATTTGCTGTCGAATTGTTGTCTAATCATTCAAAGACTTTATATTTACTGTGTTTCAGTTTAACAAAAACAAAAAAGATTTGATTCCTGCCACGCAAAAAACATGAAAACCTGTGTCTCTTGTGCATTTACATGAAGTGGAATCGGAAGGGACAGGCTCGTCCTTGACAAGTACACCTGTCACAGGGTCAAGTCAGATCACATTGGCAGAGTCAAGCATGTTGTGCTTGGTGCCAGTGTTTGTGTTTATTTCAGGATACATTTGTTTAGTAACTATCTGTAAAGCAACAGTGAATGAAATCAAATGTATTTTCAGATTAACTATACTTTGTAATAAACAGAAAATGTAAATATATGAGAGATTCATACAATGCATTTGTTATCCTTTTTATACAATGCTTCATTTCACTGTCTACATTTTTTGTGCTTTTGGTCTCAAATATATAAATACATGGCATGATGATTATTAATTACATAAATAGTTACATTAATAAATAGAGAAATGTTACTTTTAGAACTATATTAGCCTACATATATCCTCTTGTTTTTGTGTTTGCATTCTTAAGGTAAGCGAGCGCATTAAATTATTTGGTGATGCATGTATGATATATGTGGAAAATGAACAATGATGACCAATAGGATTCCTCATTTTGATGATTTCTTATGAATCCTATAGGCTACTTTAAAAAAAAATTACATATTTTCTAATAGTTCAAATATACATTTTTATGAAAGGTAAGAATTTCATGCATTTTCCACATTTAAGTTATACTGTATGCACGTTTTATCTGAAAAAAAAAAACCTGTTTTATTCTGTTAAGCATAGCATATTGTTTTATTAATCTGAAAGTAATTGTTATTAACTCTAAGCTATTTATAAATGCACAATGAGTTGTTCTCTAAAAAAAACTACAGATGTTTCCTTTGTGAATTCTTTCTTAGGTAAAATGTAATATAAATAATAAGGTGCTGTAATGTGGTGAGTCTTCATAAGACTGACAACTCATAACACATGAAATGTGGACGCACATGATACTTTTTATCATTTCTTGAACATTTTTGTAGCTCAACAGAATACTTTTGCATTTTTACATAAATGGTTGCGTTACATTGAATGAGATGAGATCATTTAAGAATGAATTAATGAATTATACAGGGTTTTTTTTTCCACGATATGAAAGTGAACGGTGCCTGGGGTTGCATTATGTCTGAGACAGGATTTTGGGTTCTACAAACAGAAAGTCAAACAGGTTTGAAATGTCACAAGGATAGTGAACTTATTTTTAGTTTCACAACTATCACGTTAAAGGGTTAGTTCACCCAAAAATGAAAATTCTGTCAGTATTTACTCACCCTCATGTTGTTCCAACCCCGTAAGACCTTCGTTCATCTTCGGAACACAAATTAAGATATTTAAGATATTAAGATCGCTCCTGCATACAGTCCATAGGCTTCTTGAGGGACTGGCTCTTGCTGTCCTCGAAAAGTCATTAAAGACATCGTTAAAATAGTCCAAGTGACTACAGGGGCTCAATCTTAAGTTTATCAAACGACGAGAACACTTTTGTGCGCAAAAAAACAACAAAAATAACGACTTTATTTCAACTATTCGTTTATTTCTCCCTCTGCGCGAGTCAGGTTACTAGTTTAATAGCGTAAGCTTCTGTTATTGTACGTCACACGCATCACACACACATGACCAGCGTCGGCCAATAGTGAGCCTACGTGTGACGTAGCTCTACGCAATCACACTACGTTAACTGACTTACAGGCTCATGGAGAAGGAAGTGATAGTTGAAATAAAGTCGTTATTTTTGTTGTTTTTTTGCACACAAAAGTGTTCTCGTCGTTTGATAAACTTAAGATTGAGCCCCTGTAGTCACTTGGACTATTTTAACGATGTCTTTAATGACTTTTTTCGAGGACAGCAAGAGCCAGTCCCTCAAGAAGCCTATGGACTGTATGCAGGAGCGATCTTAATATCTTAAATATCTTAATTTGTGTTCCGAAGATGAACGAAGGTCTTACGGGGTTGAAACAACATGAGGGTGAGTAAATACTGACAGAATTTTCATTTTTGGGTGAACTAACCCTTTAATATAGAATTTGGCATACTTGACACAGTATTCTGTACAAGTTTGAACAGGAATGAAAACCTCTGCTTTGTAGACCTGAAAATCAAGTGCCATGACCATCCACCAGAGAGGAAAAACAAAGCTGCTGTACCTTTTCACTTTTCAGACTGCATCTTGCCATCATACTAATTATCCAATCATTAGTAGTCCCACTGGGGGGTATATCTCAGCTCGAGTTGAAGCTGCTTTCTCGAGCCCGTCCATTATGGACAGCAAGCCAAATACGCTTAACCTTATTATCTTAAAGATTACATGGGCAAAGGAACTCATGAAATAACCTCAAACATCCCTTGTGAAAATTTTGTTGATTGCATTTTATGCTGCAACGGATTAAAGGTGCATTTACATTTGTGAAATTTCTGTGAAATTTTGTTGGCAAAAGGGTCCATTGTCCGATATCAAGGGTGTAGCAATGTAATGCATGAAGAACAATTCATACAGACATCTTTTTTAAGCAGCTGTCTGTTGGTCAATCAATCCAGCCAATTTGAGTGACCAACTTGGACCCATACTGAATGTTTTTGACTTCACAAGAAATTCTTGATTGTTTGGATTCATATTGAATATATTGATATACTCTGTTATTAGATAAAATGTTAAGTCATGATGTAAGGAATACTGTTTCCGGGTCCAAGCCTCTGCTCGCTTTTAGTGAGAACAAGTACATCCGTTTATGAGCACTGTTGATTCACTGTTGACATGCTCCGCTGCTAACATGCAGCATCCTGCCCTTCAATATTTTTAAGATTCATAAAAGCTGAATAAATGTGACCATCTGAGATTTTGGTATAGAGAAATTACCACCTCCTTTTAAGATTTATAACATGGAATATATTAGTATTTACATGCTTTGAACAGCCTGCCTTATTGTGTATGAATTTTGCTCATTTATTATAATATTGTTTCTATGTATTGTTACATGTGCATGCAAGTGTATTAAAAAAAATATCTACAGTATAATATACAATAAACAATTATTATCATGTATTTGCTTCAGTTTTTCAGTTTGTTTATTATAATAGAAATCAATGGCAAGTTGCAACCCTAGTATCAATGTCACAATTCCTGTCTTGTGTTTTCCTTGTCTTGTGTGGACTTGTGTCATTTCCTGTTTTATGCCATGTTTTGTAGTCCTTTGTAGTTTTCTTGTTTATTAGTCTCTCTCATATTTATATATCATATTTGTTATATCAGCTATCGACTAAATGCATCACCGACCAGATAGCTTTCTCCATCCAATCCTTACTATACAGTGATTCTTATTGTGATATATCTATTATTCGGTAACACTTTACAATAAGGGTGCACTAATAAGCATTAAAGGACAACTCCGGCGCAAAATGAACCTTTGGTCTAATTACACATTGCTACCTAGTCAACCGTTATCTGAGATTTGTTTTTATGATTGCCGAATGTAAATAGTTTTATCTCTAAAAACAGTTTAGCCTATAACGCTAGTTCAATGCTAGTATATAGGGCATAGAGTAATGACAAATAAAAATCGCTTGTTATTACCACTAACAAGGCTCAAAATAGCCCCACACCAAAACGACAGCATAACAACCCAGATAGCAAACTGACATTGAATCAACGTGGAAATATGACATCGAAACAACGTTGATCTGACATTGTTTTGCTCATCGAATTAACGTTGAACCAACGTCAGACGCGTCATTCTTTCAAAACTAACGGAAAATCAACTTGAAATCAACGCGTTGTTTCAACGTTATGAAAGCAAACCAATTTTCGATTTTCATTTAGCTTTGAATAATGCCGCGTCTGACGTTGGTTCAACGTTAATTCGATGAGCAAAATCAACGTTGTTTCAATGTCATGAGAGACGTCGTTTCCACGTTGATTCAATGTCGGTTTGCTGTCTGGAAAGGGTCCCTACATTCAAACCGAAGCGTTGAGAACTTTGTCAGTGTCCACACAGTTTAATAAGAAGATATTTTATACACACAGTAAATTTCGCGAATACAGGAAGAAGCCATCTTTGAAAAATAGTCTCTACCAGTCGATCTACAAACGCCGATCTAAGTGCGCTGAACTGTGCAGAATCTCATATGATCCGTTGTTTCCAGAAGAAACACAAACACAAACCGTTTACTTGTCTTCAATATGTACACGTAGCCTACTGTTCGCGCTCACCTTATCACCTTATTCACATCTCACCAGCGCACTTGGATCGGCGTTCGTAGATCGACTGGTAGAGACTATTTTTCCAAGATGGCTTCTTCCTGAATTCGCGAAATTTACTGTGTGTATAAAACATCTGCTTATTAAACTGTATGGACACTGACAAAGTTCTCAATGCTTCGGTTTGAATGTAGGGACTTTTTTTTTATGCTGTCGTGTTACTGTGGGGCTATTTTGAGCCTTTTTAGTGGTAATAACAAGCGATTTTTATTTGTCATTACTCTATGCCCTATATACTAGCATTATACTAGCGTTATAGGCTAAACTGTTTTTAGAGATAAAACTATTTACATTCGGCAATCATGAAAACAAATCTCAGATAACGGTTGACTAGGTAACAATGTGTAATTAGACTAAAGGTTCATTTTGCGCCGGAGTTGTCCTTTAATTCATGCTTAAATAATGCACAGATAATACTGAATTAATGTGTAACTAATGATTATCTAAGCTATTCATTAATGATTACCACATTAGGAACTAATTAAGAGTCTGTAAGGTTAATGTATTAGTACATACATGATTTGTTTTTAATTAAATATGTAAGTGTGGATTAATTCCATAATAACTATTTTTTTTAACTAATAGTGTTAATTAATATGTTAATTACCAGAATGAGCCAAAGCCTTGTATTTAAACTTCTAGATAATATGACAGGTACACTAATATGCATTAATACATGATTACTTACTTAATTGTTAGTGCAAATTCATGTGAAAATTGCTACAATTACTAAATGACTAGTTAATAATGATGTGCCTCAACAAGTAAAGTCATAACATAATGATACCTTTGCAAATCATTAGCTAATGATTAATTAAAGCAGACAACTGGAAGTTGAAGTGCATAGCTTTGACTAATTGTGGTAATTAACACATTAATTTACACTATTAGTTAATAAAATATGTTATTAAGGAATTAATACACAATGACACATTGAATTAATAGCAATTCATGTATTACTTAATCTATTAATCATATAGACTCTTTATTAGTTACAGATGCAGTAATTAATCAATGGTTTAGTTCTTCAATAGTTATACATTAACTCATGATTATCTGTGTATTAGTTAAGCATGAATTAATGCATATTAGTGCACCCGTATTGTAAAGTGTTACCTATTATTCCATATTGGGGTTTTGTGTGGTGTAAAATTATGGTTGAATAAGATCTTCCAGTACAACAAGACTTGCGGATGAAACTGGGATAGTTTGATAGGGAGACGATGGGGAGTGAAATAACAAACTTTTTTTTTCTTGTGAAACCAAAAGTTATTGTTATTAAGGAAGGACTTCAACCAGTTAATTTTAAGTGTTCCATTTTAACACATAGTAAGCATGAATTAGCATTGTTAGCATGTTTAAACACACTGATAACATGGATTAGCACAATGCAAGCATGAATTAAGCAGTGTATTAAGATTGCATTTATTGTTCTGTTGCTTTTATCTATAAAACTTTCTTAATCAGGTTAGAAATAACTGAACTGACCATTAAATGCCATAGCAGCACTATCTGCTCCTCTGTGATGCAGATCAGAGCTGGCATTGACTTTGAATGAGAGGTGGCCAAACATGATCATGACAGTCAAACAGAAAGGCCAGACAAGCGGACAGATGTCTTATCAGTGATTTTCAAAACACTGTATTTCAACTCCCTCAATGTGTGAATAAAGGGGACAGGAAGTGGCAGTTTGGCAGCTCCAACCAGGAGTGTCACACTGAATCGCGTCCCCTGCCATCGCCGCACGGCTAGCGCGGCCCAGGAGGTCGCGTGAAGCGCTCAGCTCATGCATTTCTGGGACGTTGCATCTAAACGCCACCTATGCATACGGCTGATGCGTGCGGAGAGGGACGATGGACAGGGATGAGACCATTACCACATTTCGAATCAGCCTTGACAGAACATGAGTGGATGCCTTGTCAGATCATTCTGAATACACAATGTCAGAAGTCTTGCCACCGTGTCAGACAACTCTGGCGATGACAGAGAGCTAGCATGCTACAATGTTCAGCTTCTTTTTTGAAATCTTGATGGCTGCGTCCGAAACCGCATACTTCCCTACTATATAGTAGGGGAAAAGCAGTAGGCGAACGAATAAGTATGTCCGAATCCTTAGTATCCGTAAAAGAGTAGGCGAGAATTACCAGAGTGACGTACTAATTAACGCGAGATTCGGGCATACGTATACTTATAGTACGTCCGAATATTCCTACTTTCGTACTATATAGTAGGGGAAAACAGTATTTGAAAGGAGTAGTATGTCCGAAACCTCAGTACTCATAAAAGAGTAGGCGAGAAGTTCCCGGATGATCTCCTCAGATTTTTGAGTGTTCATCCAATGGATACTCATCTATCCCAGGGGGCCACCGGAGAGCATACGTCATTATCAACATCGCGGAGATCAGCGAAGCAGGGGGTTTTCAAATGTGAGTAAAACACGGTTCCTTGTGTTTAAATCGTATGTGTTAAACTACTAACAGAGTAAACGTTTTAACTGTTGAAGGTCTAAAGGACTTAGACAGTATAGTATAGTTGTGATTTTGCTGTAAACACATGTTTTATTAGTTAGTTAAACAGGGGAGCTCCCAACACAGTCTCATGAAGATGCGTATCTATACCACGAGTGTCATTTCTCGTGGCATTTATACGCCAAAAGTGTTTTTTTCGTGTATATGGTACACACTAAAAAACCCTGGGTTAGGTTTAGGGGGGAGGGGGGTGGGGAGTTCGTGCGTATTATACGCAAAAAAGTGCCTATCATATGTACGCGAAAATCGCGTGCCATATACACGCAAAAACTGTTTTTGGCGTATAAATGCCACGAGAAATGACATTCGTGCCATAGATACGAACTTTCATGAGATCGGGCTGGAGCTCCAGTAAGTAGGCTACACGTAAGTTTCTAAAATGGATAACCATATAACGTTACATCTTAAACATGCTTATTTAAAATGTCTATTTACCTCTGAAATGAAAATATTGTTTAAGTATTGCAGATGAGCACATCCCAACATGAAAAATACATCCGAGTGATGTAACGTTATGTGTGCTATTATGAAGGATAATTCACTGTTGTCAACGCTACTTACATTAGACAAATGTGCTGTAAATACGGTAAATAAACAAATCTATAAAGTAACTAAATATGTTATATTTAATTTGTCCCTTATTAGTGTTGATGTATTAAGGAACATTTAAGTTGGATTAAAAGTGAGTTAACACATCAACCTCGGCATGTAAATTCAGTGTTGAGCTCATAATGTGAATCTTGTCTGTATGTTACAGGGACAGAAGAACACGCGTGTTTATCCGGTGGAGAGAGGCTCATGATGCTGAATGCTGTCATCAAAGGCTTTGAGTGAGTATACTACAGAAATGGATAACAAAATCTATTCAATCTTAAATTGTAGTTTATTTGAATTATTGTAAATTCAAGTAGAGAAATTACAACACTTTTCTGATTCTTGATTTCTGTGCATTTGCTTCATAGCTTTTGTGGTGGAGCAGGACCTGCAAGGAAAGATGATGGTAGCATTTGTTTTAGGGATTTTACTCAAATATAAAGTAAGGTTATTTTTAATACATAAATCAAATGACATTGTGTTAAAATGACTGCTTTTGTATAATGTTTGTGCATTTTTGTAGGATCTGAAATGTCTGCAGACTGGTGTGAGCACTGAGGATGAGGAGCCCAGAGGTGCTTCCTGGAAGTGGTGCCATGGATGAGTCCCTCCATCTCTCCACCTGCCCTTATGAGTCCCTCCATCTCTCTACCTGCCCTTATGAGTCCCTCCATCTCTCCACCTGCCTTTACGAGACCCTCTATCTCTCCACCTGCCCTTATTGCCTCAGATTGTGAAGCGCAGCACAGCAACAAGCTCCGGCACGAAGGCACAGTCACCTCTGGTGAATTCAGCAGAATAAAGCTGCAGAATGGGAACCGCTGTGTTGAGTCGGCATGATGTGGTGTTCAGCGGCTGTAAATACATGCTTGTAGTTTGAATAAAGCTTTGTTTCATGTGTTGTTGACTTGTATAATGCATTTGTTTATTGTGATGGTTACTTTTATTTGTTCTTTTACTCATTTATTCATTTTTATTATTGTTGTCAGTATATAAAATTTAATTATTTAATTAATGTATCCATTAATTCATCGATAAATGACTGATAATTGAGATGTTTCACTGCATTTATGAATATAAATGTATTCATGCATAACTGTCATATGAAAAAACAAATTACATTTTGCTTGTTATATTAAATTATATTCTTAGTATATAAAAAAGTAGTATAATTAAGTATTGGTCAGCATTTAATATTATTATTTTGTTTAAGTTTTGGGGTGGGCTAACAATGCAATTCATTCTGAGGTAATATTAATTTTTAAGGAGTGATACTTACATTTTTCGAGTATAAAATCAACAGTTTTCTCCAAAAGAGATCTTCGAGCAGCTGCCCGTCTCCTTTTTGCAGACATTATAAACGCATAGGAAAACTGTTCTAGGTTGTGCTGTCGAGTCACTGATGTTATGAAGTGTTAGTACACCTGTCGCTCATATAATTTAAACTTATAAACTACATACAAGATCATGGAAAGATACCATAATAGTCAATTAGTCATAAAGACAAAACAGAAAACATAAAGATCATTGGTTTGTTTACATCATAATACAGGAAAAAGGAACAATAACAAGGCTAAATATCTTTAAATAGTTCTTCATAATACATGAAAAATGTTGTTGTTTTGTTGTTGTTATAGGTCTGAGGGATGAAACGAGGTAAATTCATCAAGAAAAGGAGGAAAACTTAAAGGAGAAACTTTTTGGGTATAAAATAAAGAAATTAACAACATATTTAAGAGGTGACGATTTGGGGGTTTCTTAATAAAAAAAAATATCGTTATAAGAATAACACTGTGGGTCACATTAGTAGGCATAGGGTTTAAAATATAACAACTTAAATCAACCTTAAATGTATTCACAAAATGAATGGCCAGCTGTTTCTTCAACAATACCACAACAAAATGAGCAAGTTTCATCAATGTCAAGATATTTATAGATAGAAGAATTAAACGTGTCGTTGTTCATTTCTGTTAAGTTTTTGCGCTTGTGATATGATGATAACGCGTCGTAGTAGGTCACATGATAACGTCAACATGGCAGATGTCCGGTTCTCATTCATACTCAACGAGATTTGGCTATAAATACCTAACAGTTACTCATTGAGTATGCGGTTTCGGACGCAGCCGATATGTTTCTGCTCAAAATGAGGTCATTTCAAAAAACAAGACAGACCAAACATGTCCTTGACAAGTACAATATATTTTGCATTAATTCAAAACTATATATATATATATATATATATATATATATATATATATTGCATTAATTCAATATTATATATATATATATATAATTTTATTTACAGGTTTAAGGTGAGATTTTTTGTGGTCTTAAACATTTGGGACAATAGCTGGGTTTCAGTCACGTGATTATGATGACGCGCGGAATTCATGGAGCGCAGGGAGTGAAGAGAGCAATGTACGAGATGGAAAAAAAGTCCGTATGGACCTTATACGGAGCAGCGAAAAAAAAATGTTGGATCGGAGAAACACAGTTACACAAATTCACAAATCATGAATATAACGACATGAGATATTATGCGTTGGCCCACGACACCGCACTGCGGGATCACAGCGAAACGAAAACTGAAAATCAAACCGCAAACTATTACTCCGGTGATAGACCTGCTACCGTGTTTCCAATGGCATCCGCTGTAAAAAGCTGAATAAAGCTCCTAGATTACTTACAGTTTTCCACAGCTTACATTGTGGGGAGTTTTTTGTCAACTGAAATTTCTTGGAAAGATATTTTTCCAGTGTAATAAGCAGAACAATCCGAAAACACAATAAATAACAGTACTACAGCCTCGCTTTTATTCTCATTAAAAATTAAAGATGGCGCTGCCGTGAATAAGGCGTATTGTACTACTTCACACACACGCTACAAGAGAAAGAAATAAACAAAAAAAATCAAACAAATGTTGGACGTGATCCTTACGTTATGAAGAGGAGCGATTTTTCAACTCCTGCCATCGAGGCTGTAACTGCAACTACCTCGTTGACTTTACAACGTTCGGAAACGTTACACGTTACACAAACAGTCACTTAAGTTGTATTAACTCACCTTTGACGAAGTGAAACTCCTTATGGTTTGATCGATTCAAGTAACTATAAATGACTCAAAACACAGGCATTTTGAGATTGTTATAGTGCTTTCTAAATACACACTTCCTGCCCTCCATTTGCATATCACGCCATGGCAACGCAGTGGCGTGACGTCAGGTGAAAACAATTAAGCTATTGAATAAAATGGACAATCAAACAAACAAGTAAATCTAACAGACAAACTAGATGTGATTTGATAAAAGATAGTTCAAATAAAGGTCAAAAATTCTTCAAGTGAAAATCTTTTAAGTGAAGTTCCTAAACGTAATTTCGGGAGTAGGCCTAGTGAACCCATCTAATCTTTCAATTAACTGCCAAAGCACATGTCAGCTACTTATACCATGCTCTAGCATCAGCCGTTTCTGCATCCCTTCACCAACATAATTTATGCATCTTGCTACCATACTCATCTTCCAAGCAGTAGGGGGTGTATCTCAGCTCGAGTTTAAGCTGCTTCCTCGAGCCCCTCCATTGCAGACAGCAAGACAAATATGGGCAAATTAACTTGTGAAATTAAAAATCATGTAATAAAATTGGAATATTCTTTTTATGTCATTATGTTTTATTGTAATTTTTTTTTTAATCCAAAATGATCAGCTCTCAGACTTTTTGTCTACATAAACGGACAAAGTAAGTAAATCAGAAATACTGGGTGCAGAACACATCAGATATGCGGTCAAGGCAATCTACAAGGAGTTTGCACTGGTGTTCCAAGAGTCTTCCGTTTGTAAATATTTGAAATGTATTTATTTATTTATTTTTCTGTGATAACTATAAGATTCTGAAGGGCGGTACAGCCAACATGTTCAAAAAAGATTTTTTCTTAATTCTGTCAAGAGAGGCAGGGAATACTTTAATAAATTGAGCAAAACCAAAACTATAGTTCTCAGATAGATATCACAGTTCTCTTGGGGGTTGTTTGGTACCATAGTGTATAAAATGAAATATATGCTTTTATTTATACACCAAAACATCCTGTTTTAGACCTTCCTTTTCTTGAAAATATAGCTAGATCAGCCAGTGTATTCCTCTCAAGCATTTTACTTGGTCAGCACTTCACTCGCAGTCAGAAATGTTGCTTGAGGTATCACTTAAGGTGTTGGAAAACAGGATCAAAAGGATTGATACACAGCTTTTGACATGCTATTTGAGCATGTAGCTCACTATAATTGGTCGTGTCATCATGCATTAAATTAACAATGTATGGTGTAATGCCCTGAAACGAGTGTCTTTTGCAAATCTGTCAGATATCATGCCAAAATGCTCTTGACAGCTGTCTGGGGAAATGTTAGTGAATTGCAATTCAGCTTCTCAAAATATTCCCTGTCCAGCTGTTAGATATTTTGGACGTACAACAACTTTCTTGAGTTTGTTTATTGGGCAGATTGAAAAAGGTGTAATGCACCATAGTTCTTCATACTGCTTAGTTTTTAACTCATGATCTTCCATGACTCAACCATTTAAACCATATTTAAAGCATTATGACCAACTTAATTTAAACTGACTGTACAGGAGTAGGACAATTTTCCCATTCTTTAAGAAAAGGAAAATGACCTTAACCCGTACCCTTGTGCTGAGAATAATTCAGTCAGTGTGGACTCTGTGGGCAGCTGCCTCCATTCTGTCCCATGAGCGCTCTGGAGCTGTCATAAACTGTCACATCAACTCAGGTCTGGTCACAATATGAACCGACACTCAAGAAGCGGGTGAACAGGATTTCCAAGAGGCCATGATACGATGAAGATTGCTCTAGCTCAGTGATCAATTTATTTCAGGTTAACCATGAAAATGTTTTGCTAATTAGGCTACACCAGAACAGAGATCCACACAATACTGCAAAATGAACACTCTTGGTGTACATATAGATCTGTGGACCTACACTAGGAGATTTAATTTAACACTGGGGATTTTAGAAGTAACATGTTTTGAAAAATTAATGCTGGAAATAATGTCTCAATTTTTTTCAGGTGCTGGCCCACATTCTATAGATTTATAACAGCTAACTTCAGACAAGATGTCAGACAAGAAATAAGCATGACGGTAGTACAATCTGTACAGCATTTCACATCAAATTCAAGCTACTGTTTTCACATCAACTTTTTTTTTTCGATTGGCACATGTGTCAGAATTCCTGTTCAAACTTGTCTGATCAGGTTGAAGCTTATTGCACTGTCAAACGTAGCTATCTTCTCATTAGTCTGGGCCCCTTCCCATCAGTGCATGCGCTCAAATTAGATTGACATCCAAACTGTTCAGATATACAAAGCAATTTAGATGATATTCATTAGAGCGATGACATAGGCTGATGTGACTCTGACAGGAAGCACTTCTCTCTCTTTCTCTCTCTTATTTTATTACCACTGAGGCGTGACTACCCCCACTAAATTCACTGTGCCAAAGGAACAAAACAAAAAGACACAACAATGTCAATTCACTCTGTCAATAGTGAATGGGGAAACAAGCTAACATTACAAAGAGAACAGATATCTGAGATGATGGTTAAACTTGGCATGGTAAGAGTTAAAAAATCTGCACTAAAGAGCAGCATTATCATGAGATTTCAAATTCTGAAAAAAAAAATTGATCCAATGACTAGTCACACAGATCCATGCGTTTGAAAAAAAAAAAGTGTTTTGGACTCTTGGATGATTAATTAAACAATGGGTTTAAATATATTGAATGCTGAAATCAGGTTAAACTGGTGCCATAATCAGAAAAACATTAATTAAACAGAATAAAAATGTGAATGGCATGTATTAAAAAAAAAGACAAACAAGTTTTTGTTCTTCAAATTGTTTTTGTTTTTCTATAAAAAGACTGCAGTTTTTTTACATTTTACATATTTGGATGGCATGCCTCATTCAATGTATTAACATTCAACAAAAAATGTGTAAATAAAAACAGTCAAAAATGTCTGGTTAAATAGACTGATTAACAAATCTGGCTAGAATAAAAATTAAGAAGTGATACAGAAGTGAAAACGCATCTGTAAAAAAGCAAGTCATTGCAAATTATATCAACAACAAAGAGGTTTAAGACTACGTCTTTTATAACACTTTATATACAGTTCTTTAGTTATACATCTCAATAAATCAGATTCTTTATGCACAAACAAACCAAGTAGTAGCACAGGCAATAATGAAAGCAAGCCATATTTTGGAAAATATGCATAACATAGTTTGTCTATGTACAAATTTACATTCTTTTCTCATCAGAACAGAAACATCTCCCCCCAAAATGTTCATGATTATTTCAGAACGTTCATAATTTTAAGACACGTTTACATATAATAGATTTCTTATACGGAGTATCTATTTGGTAAAGCTGACATTAGCCACCTTAGAACTTTTAATGCTAAATTCCCATGACAACACCAAAGATCACAAAGCTTAGCCTACAAGGCCAATTATGTATGTTAATGCACGAATATGTAAGTAACTGTGAATTAATCGTTACACTATGGTTCTACTGTCTGTTCTCAACTTTGAGTACAATAAATATCCTGGCATACAATGTTAACTGTAAGATTATATAGTTTGTTTACAGCGCTGGCACTGGTAGCAGTTGCTCCTGACATCCTCTAGCTGGCGATACAGCTGGAAGCACAAGTTTTAAGGAAGTGCTTTTAGAATGCTTCATAATGTTCTGGTTGAAATCCTTAGAAGAAAGTTTAGCCAAGTCTTTCATTTTAAACCCAAGGTGTGACTCGAGGTGACAGATGTAAGTAGAACGAGCTTGGAACTGTGTTGCACATTCGCTACAGTAGAAAACTGGGCGTCCTGAGTCAACGTTCTTTATGAACTTTGTTCTGCCTGTTCGTCTGAGCTGGTACTTCACATTGGCCAGCCAGTGGCTGATGGTTGTCATAGATAGACCTGTTATTTGTGATATGACCATCCTTTCCTGGGAGCTCAAGTCTGATATCACATACTTTCCATCAGCTGTCTGCCTGAGGCAAGACGTGAACTGAGCCTGCAAAATCAGCAAGTGCTGGGGTTTCCAGTGTGACTGCCTACCTTTACGTTTGTGCACCACTGACGTATCCTCTGCCTCATCTGATGTATGGGAACCTTCGATTTCTGACTGCTCTGGCCTACATAAAAGTGTTGGGGGTTTCAGAACTTGAGAGTCTGAGAGATTCCGCAGCATGTCTGATATGTCAGAGAGGGCATTTTCCCGCAAAGGACTCACTGGTGTGAAGATTTTTGAACTAGTTGATTCAGTCACAGATGAACTCACAGCTTTGCCTGGTAGGGCAGCAGCTCTGAGACATTGTTCACTTTTGCCTTTGGACAAGTCTATCGGTTGGTCTCTGCAAATTTCATGGCAGTCCAAATGTGACTTGCTAAGTTTCGTCGAGTGTCCAGATGGAGCGGCGAGAGCGGCCCTTTCTGCCATGCTGTTGCTCATCCTGAGAAGCATACTCATAGGGTCCTGGACAGGCCTTAGCGGTTTGGCAGCTTTACCCAGATGAAGGTTCATAACAGACTGAAGGGCACTTAGAGGACTAACAGAGGGTTGTTTTGGCTCAGGGTGTGCAGATAATAGACCAGCGTCACCATACAGATCTGAAGTAGAGGTGGTGTGAGTTCTGAAGTCTTGCGTGTGCTTCTGAATTTCACTTTCGTTTGTGTTACCCTCGGTAATATTGCTCATAGATGTAATCATGTTATCCAGGCTTGGAGATTTTGACACCAGTGATTTCCCTTTAAGATTCAGCAGCTGCAGATGTGGTGATCCCTGCCCATTCACGTCATTAAATTGCCTGTCTACTTCAGCAACCATTGCGGATACTTTGTTTTCCAGTTTGTCCACCTCATGGAGATTAACTGTGTTTGAGGAAGCTTTTGGTGGAATGCTTGGAGGAATCAAATGACTTTTGTCTAAAGACTGGACTTCCTGACTACTGGATGATTGTTTTAAAGAAGAAATATAGCCTGAGTTGTGCAGAGCAGGTTTCAGATGGTTTTGCAACTGATAAGCTGCATGAATGCTCTGGTAACCGCCCCAGCTTGGGGCACCCCTCTGTGCTTTGTTAATGGCAGATGTCACTGTATTCTCCAGTGATTTTAGAATATCAAAATCCATTTTAGGACTCTCTTTTAGATCATCTTCAGTAAGGTATTCAGACTTTGTTAATGTGCTGAATTTCTGCTTAATGTCATTTACATTTGCAGACTCCTTGCATTCACTGTCTTTCTGAGAAGTAATTTCTTGTGTCTTGTTCTTGTTGTCCCCAGTTATTACAGATGTTATGGATGATGACTCCAAGATTCCTGTGGCTGAGAGTGGGGAAGAACATGTTGTACCTGACTGAGACTTCTCAGACTTACTTTTAGGATGAGGGGGCTTGTCTGTTTTTTGCAATGATTGAGTAACTTTTACAAAGTGGCCGGTCAACACCATATGAGCACTCAAGTGCTGAATAGAGTCATGCAAAATACCACACTCCATACATTTAAGATTCTGTGACTTGAACTGTGTACCACGGTTTGTCGTCTTTTGATCTTTAAAGTTTTTACTGTTGGTTTGTTCAGAGTACATCTGAAAAATATCACTGGCCTGCCCATCATTAGGACTTTTTGTCTGCTCCATTGTTTGCAAAGATTTTGCAGCATCCATCTCCATTGGAACCCTCTTTCTGAATGAAGACACAACTTTAGCAGCAATTGCTGTTCTTGGCTCCCTCAGAGGAACCTTTTGGTAATGCTTAGTCTTTATCATGTGCACACTGAGGTCTTGCAAAGATTCAAAGGAGTGTCCACAGTACATACAGCGTAGGACTTTCTGGGCATCTTCCTTTCCTTCCATCTCCAAAAGAGAGCGCTTACGTGGCTTGGACCATGACTTGGCACCCTTGCTAGCACTTTCGAGGTTGTCATCACGGTAGTGGTCTGTTTCATTCATATGCACTGTGAGATCAAGCAGCGTGTCATATGCTGCACTGCAGCTTTTGCAGTGGAACTTGCTAGCACCATTAAAGATGGATCCATAGAGTTTAGTGCTTTGGCGGTAGAGCTGAACAGTGGAAAAAATACTTGGTTCAAGTGCAATAGGTTGTTTTTGAGAGACCTGTTGGAATGTCTTTGCAATAGCAGACTGATGCCAATCGTAGCAGTTGCGTCCAGGACTGCTGTTGCTGCTACTGCTACCGCTGCTACTGGCTGTCTGTTCATCTGCATACGGTTGAGAGGAATTCAAGTTCAAAAAGGACCAGTAGGGATTGTTGAGAAAGCTTTTGTATATAGCCTTCATCTGTTCTAGGCTGTCTGTAATACATACAGTGTGTTCAGAATTGTCTTTTAGAAAGTCTCTTGTGGCCTCCACCTCTTTTTTGTTTGGGGTGCTCTCTGTATCTGATATGGGATCACTAGATTCACTTATGTGAGATTCACTGTCAACATCATGACTTGATAGCTCGGCAGGAGGGGAATGTTGTTCATGCATTGGGGTTTTTAAGTCTTCTCCCAAATCATCTTCGTCCTGTAGTGTCTCCTTGGCCACTGAGCAATCACTTCCAGTATCTTCAGTCTCTATGGGGGTCTCCTTTACATTCTCTGAATCATAAGCTAGAGGGGGAGAAGAAAAAAAAATTATTAAGTAAATGCTACACTGAAAGGTAAGCAAATAAAACAAAATTTAGACTAATGTCATTATTCTATGAATGAGGTGATTGGGACACGCCCCACATGAAGTTGAATTTAAAATTGCAATTCAACAAATTCCTCTTTCTGAAATTCCAATTTAAAGACGTTCAAAACAAGTGTTCTTCCACCCTTGCCCACAAATATCAGTCTTACATTCAGGTTGCAATTCTGTATACTATATAGCATATAATCAGGCTATTTACAAGAGGCTGCACCTGCTACCATTTGGCCCACCTCCCCACATGTCCACACACCTGTGCACATATAAAGAGACAAATAGATAGAGGGAAAAGGTGGACAGATAGATTGAGAGGTTAAGGGGAATGACATAAGATGGCGGCACATAAGCCACCTGTCACTTTGTATCCCACCTGACGACTGTTCACCTTGGACAGGTGACGTGTTGCGAGAAAGGTGTCTGCTTGAGCACCTCAAGATGACAGATCCAAGGGGACACGGTCGCCCTTCTCCCTGCCAGCTGCCCTCACACCCTCAAAAGAGCCCATCCACCACCGTCCTTCGGGACTGATGATCCCGTCTCCTGACAGCCTGTTCCCTGCTAGTTTGACACTGTCACTCTGACTCTGTAAGTGGAACAAATGCCCTCTTGAAAGCCATACCAACCCCCCACCCCCATCTCTGTTCCACTCTATTCACTCTTGTTTGTGTGCGTATTTGTGATTATGTTGCTCATGTCAAAAGGAAAATGCTTGAAATGTCAGATGTTTGGAAATACAGCAGGCCTTGAATTACAAACTAACATGGTGTGCTGCTGCATGTGTGATTCAAGTGCATTGTGCCATGCTAACGGTCTCTCTTCCTTTCTCTCTCTTACAAGATCCACCACAGTCTTGACAAGAGTGTTAAAGCACAAATAGCTCTCATTTCAAATGATAATACACAATCTCACAAGCCCACGCTTCTCTCATTTAGCCTCTCACTGGCTGTCAGCCAGGCGGCCCACAGGATGGGGGGCTCTAAAGGATAACTGGCAGGTGCAGGCCAGTCTTATCCCCTCTGTAGATTTGGATTGTCACTAGGTATCCATTACTTGCCAATCTCCTCTGATCGTGCTCGACAGCCTTGATCAAAAGATGTCATTTGAAAGGCCTGATTTGGCATGAACTCCAAAGCAGTTCGAAAAGAGGGTGAACCAGGTGTAACTACAATGACATGATCATTTTCCTGCCCTCTCATATCCCTGAGACAATTACGGTGGCACACAGAGGGTTCACAATGCCAAATTGCTTTTTTCTTGTACAAATGCCGAAGACTACAAGACTGTAACTTTTTTTTTTTTTTTTGGGGGGGGGGGGGGGGGTGTTTCTGGGCATGTAAACATGTAAAATATAAAACAGAATCAGAACAATTCAACTTTAACAGGTACAGATATTGTACAGATGTATTAAAGTCTGTTCTCATAAAAATCTTAGGGGGTGGAGAAGTTAAGAACACTTTCATCCTAAGAAAAACCCTAAACTTTGACAAATGTGTGTGTGTATCAAAACCAAAGCCCACTAAATTTGAACACAATCTTTAACCTCGAATGATTTATAATCCATCTCAGGAGGCACCTACCATAACCAATTATTCTCAAAAGGCTTGATTGACAGGCTGGGTGATTTATTAGGCTAATAAAATATGATGTGTGCAATGAGCTCTAGCAGGACAAAAATCCAGGAGACTTTAGTGGCACTCGCCCTGTTTGATTTATGTAACTATTACATTTGTCTCCATATGACCAGTCATTAACCCCCTCCACCCTACAGACAGAAACAGCACATAAGACATTTAAATTGGAACATCAGGGTATACATAACATTATTTATTCAATGTGTATGCATTATTGATTACTCTAAGACGGAACAGAGGTCAGATACATGATTACATTTAAAATAGACCTTTTTGTGAGTGTGCATGCATCTACTCACAACTGCTTTGCACTTTGTGTATTTTCTAGATGATCAAATTTTTACATAAAGTAAAAAATTAGACGAAACCATTTAATGCCATAGATTAGTCTTGTTACATAGGTCTTGTTACGAAACTTTGCAATAATACCCAATAAGATGAGTTTGATATGCATTTGAATGGTTGCTCGACATACATAAAGCTTTCTGGCAGTAAATACTTTAGCTTTTCATTCTCAGAGATAGCATGACTCTCTTGCAACCTCACAGTGGGATACAGATTGAGGCTAACTGTGAGAATTATTCTTGCTTCAGGCCATGCTAATGTGCAACACATGACACTTTGATCAAAATAAAGTAGCGTTCAGGCAACATGTTGAGATGCCCCCATGCCAAAAATAGTGTGCTTTGCTGGAATCAGTGATGATTTTAACTACAACAAAAACACTGTTGGTGTATATCTGTGTCCTGGGTCTTATCCATTCTGTAGTGTTTCTCTTTCTCTGCTGAGGAAACTTAAAACTGACCATTTACTGTAAAGGTAAACAGTCTCTGCTGACTGGAAATCTACTGATCATAAACGTCCTTTCAGGGGAGATATCTCTCTAATTATCACTCTGTGTGCCTTTGATTCCTTTTCCCCCTTGACAACAGTGTGTCTGATGTGTCTCAGCTGCCAAGAGTGATTGGCAACAATTCTATGTGTATCTAAGCCAGCAGCTGCTGAGATGATGGCCCAGCATCAAAGAACTCAGTGAGATGGATGACACTCATAATTCTACTCTGCAGGGACAGGGTGGGGGAGGTTGGGGGCAAAAACCAACATTAAAAAAAAACAAACCAGACTGTCACCCCCAACCTTTCAAGCGAGGCTTTGTTACCCTCTTTAATGAGCTTTCGATAACTAGGAATTGAGTTCACAGAGAATACTGGAAGAGTTGGTTGGGACTGCAATACCAAACTCCCAATCTTATCCGGCAATGACCACCCGATGGACAGCTGGTGTCTCGTAACAAACATGGAAAGAAAGCAAAGCTATTCATCATAGAGAGGACATCTAAGACCCTGTGCTCTGTCTATGCCTCTCTAACTCTCAGGTTACAGGCTTATACAGCCGTCCAAATAATATTCACTGTGATAAATGGTTCTCTAAGCCGCCTACCTCTCATTAATCTCTTTCTTAAAAGGAGCATCCATCATGGAGCAGGGCTAGAGCTGTAGAAGAGAGTTCATTTACAGGCCAGCTGTGCTTGAGTGATGCGTGTCATTTTTAGCTTGGACAGGAATGCGCAATCGTCAACACGTACAAATGTCCACGTACGTGAATACCCAAAGAGGTTGAACGCACACGCAAACGTGTATTATTGAGAAGCAAAGTCGGCGATTGACGGACTGATTGATTGATTCAAAACATGGTTTGGTAGGTTAAAAATTTTGAAATGTGCAATGAAAGACATTCCCACCTTTTGCTTAAGTAGAAATTATCATGCATTTACCTTAATTAGAACTCATTTGTCTTTTCACTTGCTGAACAAGTAATGTATCTTAGTCTGTCATCGGCTGAGTTCTCTACCCAAAGAAGGCTTTCAATGACTTAATGACTTAACCGCTTAACTCAGCAGTGTGAAAATGTATTGAATTTTCTTGCCCGTGTCAATTTCTTTTAGTCTAAATACAAACCCCATATAGCACCATCTCTCTGTTTCGCTTTTAAACATTTGGCCTGTATCTTTCACTTCCTAACTTTCTCCCAGTCTTTTCTGTCCAATTCTCAGCAATATTTCTCCTTTCTTCCCTCCCTCAGTGTCTCGGAAAGCCTGGGTGATAGATGACATGTGTCAGGATGCCAGAAGTAAAGGGTGGCAGCGTGATTAACGGCTCTGTTGAAAGGGTAATTGACGGTTTGGCATTGTGCTGATCTTCTCCACCAGGGTTTGGTTTCTGGACCCCTGAGGACCAGACTGACTCATTTTTCTAAAATGGACCACAAGCTAAAAGCCACCTCCCATGAGACAAAAAAGAGATGGATTCTTGTCTTCTTAACAGAAGATTGATATCTTCATTGTCAACACAGCAAAGTAACATTCATATAAGTTTACAACCACAATAGAGTGCTAGAGTGTAGAGTGCTAGTTCAAATGAGAGTTTGGATAGATAGCAGGTCAATGATGGGCTGGGGGGCATATTTAACTGTTATTTATAAGAAATTTTAAAATAATTTGCTTCACTTAAAAAAAACCCCTGCAAAATCTAAAATAATAACATCAAACAGGAAATTATGTCATAGAGAGGATCCCTGCAGACCTTGATAACTGTAAATGAATCTCTGCAAATCACACAATTAGATTTTTTTTAAAATGACAAAGCAAGGTTAGTTCATATGATGTGACTCCCCAAAACAATTTATGAATTCAAAATTCATAGTATTTGTAAACAAAGAGCAGTAAAACTAATTTTTTTTTTCTCGAAAATATAGTACAGTTTAGTATAGTTATTTCAAAGAACCTGGCTCATGTTTTAAAGTAGATTTTTCCTTTTAATTATCATGGACCAGCTCTTATACCCCATATAGTAAAAGGCATCTATTTATTTAGTCAGCCATGACTTAAAAAGTTTGGCTTAAATAAAAAAAAAAAGGATTAAACAGAACATTCACAAAGTAAAACTAAATTTGCCCATCACATCAATAACAGTTATGAACACATTCAACTTATGAACACACCATCTGTGTGCATGTGTGAAATGCAAGAATGTATATGATTACTTTAATCTTTTGTCTCAGCCATGTGTAAATCAATAGGGTTCTAGCAGTTTTGAAACTGTTGGCAGTGATTACAGGCATGCCTGGCTGGAGAGGTATGTTGACACTGGTTTGGATTAGGGAATAGTGGGCCTCTATGGTTTCCTGCCCTTTCATCATCGCCACCATCAAGCCCAGCTCCTGCGTCACATCCACGCATGACTGATGGCCGCTTGTCCGGATGACCTGCCTTGCACCTCAGATCTGACAGCGACTGATTTTACCCTTAGAAAGAGGGAGAAGGCAGGGCCTGGAGTCGCGCCCAACAGAGCCTGAGAACCGAGAAGATTTTTGGCCAGGGTGGCCCGTGGGATTTGCGGAGGAGTGTCCGATTAACTCAAATTATCAACCCACACACAGACTGCGAGAGATCTAACTAACAAAGTTGAAACAAAGTACAACTCTCAAAATAGATTTGATGTCTAATCTGTCATTCCAAATATGGCTCAAAGCCTAACAGACAGATGAAAACATCCATTTTAGAAGGACTGGTGGTTCAACATGTTTATCTCCTCATAACAGTTCAGAATCGTCTAGATTCAAGACAAGCACCAAAAAAGCTCATTTGTCACGTAAAGGTGCTAAATTGGGTTATGGCAATAGTTAAGGCCACCAAGAGTGGCTGATATCAACTTGATTACATCAAGGGAGCACAAACCTAATATGACTTGGTGACAGACGCATATCTTGTCATCTCCAATCACATGTCAGGAATCCATCAAGTTTACAGCTAATTAGGTGTGCTCAAAAAAAGCAAAGCAAAATGTTTCTTTTTATGGAGGACTGCAAACCTTTAGGGCAAGAGAGAGATGAGGAAAGAGTACATTGCTCTAAATCTCTCATTAAGACTTCACCTACAAGATCGGCTAATAAATTGTGATTCCTACACAGAAAAAAACAATGCATCAGAATCAATAATTCGGTCATCATCAGGTTAAAAAAGTAAATAACACTTCACTAGATGTGTTCATACCTGTAAACCATAAACCCACACTTGTAAACCACTATGGTCACCACTCTGCACAGGGTCCATGAGTGAAGTTTGGTGGAGCATCTTGATGAAATAAAAGCCTAGGCAAGCTTATGGGAAAAAGAAGGAGAGCACTCACATGGCCTTGCTCTGATTGACCATTAAAGCCTTTGATGGATGAGGCTGTCACAAGGATAACAATTAAATCCAACATGAGACAAAGCTGTTCTGACAGGCCAGTCTAACAGAGCAAGCCATACCCCTCCATTAAACTCTACATCATCTCTGCCTCAAACACACACAAAAACAGTGAAGGCTATATAATAATGGCTTTGTATCTGTTTCAAAGAGCTCTGCTATAAATATAAAAATACCCCAGAACTCCTCCTCTTTCGAATAATAGGATAGGATCTATTCTATTAACCAGACAGATAATGTTTTGGTTAACATGAAGACAGCTTCAGTGGTTTTCACCTCTCTAAAGAAGTTAAAAGAGTCTGAAATGGATATGCGTAAATAACAATGCCTGAGCTGATAAAGAGGGATTAAAATGCCAGTGTTAAGTTCTTGATATTAAATATTCGCATTTATGTTGGTCGTGTAGCCTATAACAACTTAATGACCTTGATATATCCTACAGATTAAAAGTCTACAGATTTAGATTTTTTTCTAGTTTCTGGGTGTCAAAACAAAAAATGGCTTCCAGAATGTTGGTAATAAAATAAAAATAAAAAAGACTTACCAGATTAAATAAATAAATATATAGTTTTAACAATAGTTTTTCAGGCAGTTGTCTGTAGACAATTTTGTTTTAAACCGCACAAAAATGTAAAAAATAAAATTACAAAGTGGTTATTATTTAAAAGCTGTATTCAAATCATTGTGAATCAATTGCGTTGTACTGTACCTTTAATAAACTTCTGACAAAAAAGCACAGAAAAAGATTAACCAATAACATGACAAATAATGACCCAAATTAGGATAAGGAAAATATGTTTAGATAATCCAGGAAAATAAAAGCGATTACTGATTTTGTGCCTTATGAGATGTACTAAAACGAAGTGTACATAATGGAGGACAGATGAACAAGAGCATCTTGAATTTCAGATAAACTTACCTGCCGCTCGTTTCGGCGCCTGCTGTTTTCTTCGCGGCATAGTTGCGCGCAGACTGTGTGTGTATATATACGCAAACTGAAACGATTTTCTACTGTGTATGTTCCCAGTCAGATGTGTCACCATTAAACAAAAGTACAGCGCAGTCACAACAGATACGCCACTTCGCTTTGGGCATAGGAGAAAGCCCAGGTGCTCCGTGTTCAGCGGTAGTCTTTGTTTAAAGCCAGTCCACTGGAGTGATGAGGAACACTGCACGGCAGGCAGGATAGTAACGCCTAGTCGATCGCTACGAGTTTGTCACGTCACTCAAAAGTCCGCGGCAACCGATACACTAGCAAAAAGTATGGGGACGTTCACACGTCTGGTTGTGTCCAAAACAGCTAGATATAATGCAGCGAAATGGCACAGAACACAGGGGGTTTCGTTTCGCATTTAAAAGTTAATAAAAGTTACACAACGTTTAACCCGACAACGCTGATGGCGCGAGACAGTGAAACATCAGAGAGACACGACGAATACCAGAAACATCATGAGTGCGTAGTAGCCTACGTTGACCAACAATTATACAATAGCAGACAAACAACGCTTCCTGTGCTCCTACCGGTCACTCCCACACACAGTCCCAAAAATGCAGTCTAGGTAGGCAGCTCGTAGGGTTTTGAGACACTGCCAATATCCCACTTAAGAGTGCATTAACAAGACCGCTTACACTGACAAGGAGGATGTAATTTAACTCTTTAATGGATAGTACACCCAGAGCCGTTAAATATATTTTTCAATGGCTCTAGTAACACCCAAGAGGAAAACATAGTTTTTATAACAATAACTGAACAAACAATGTTCAGTGTTTTTACAGATTTTACAGTTTTTAAGCATAAACTGTTAATCTTCATTAATTGTGCAAATTTGGCACAATTTTACATTTATATCAGTTTTCATTTAATTAAAAAGACGCTGTTTGAAACCACTGTCATTAAAATATATTTGTTTGATGTGTAGCCTATATAGGACATGCCAATTATTAATGCTTTGCACATGCGTTCAAATGTACTAGGCTACCTATTGTTTTATTTAGCAACCCTAACCAGATAATAGATGGAAAAAGACCATGCATTTACAGTCTAAACAGGCAATATAGTTTATGTTTTAAAGCTTTACAGTTATCGATGTAGAGCAGCCAAAAGCCAAGGACTAATTAGCGAAAGTAAATGTTATGAAGTAATCTCCAATATTTAATGAACGATATTACAAAAAGGTTTCGTTGGTTAAGTTAACGTGAACTAATAATGAACTGCACTTCTAGTGCATTTATGAATCTTTTTCTGTTAATTTCGACATTAATAGCCTACATGATTAAAATCAAAAGTTGTAGTTGTTGACATTAATGCACTGTGAAGTAATAAAATGAACAGCTGTATTTTTATTTACTAACGCTAACAAATAGTTCATTTTAGTTAATACATTAATGTTAACAAATGAGACTTTATTGTAAAGTGTTGCATTGATATAGTATTTCAGAGTTTCATGAAATACAGTATTCTTCAACTGGATTTCATAAGTGCTTGGGTCTATTAAAGGGTTAACCTTTTATCTGTAAAGGTTAACTCAGGTTGGCAATCCCTCAAATATCATGCTCAAAATTCTTTATCACATCTTTCAATAATAACAATAACAACCATTATTGCATCTCTGATGTATACAGATATTTATATGTCATGAAACTGGCTCTTTTTTTGATTATATTATCATATTTATATTTAATGTAGGCCTATGAACTGACCTATAAAGCGTTTAGGATTTGAAAGTTATAAAGTGTTACCCAAAGTTATGATTGACCTTTTGTGTATAAAGTAATTGGCAACATACTTCCATAATACATGAATAGCCTAATGTTTTTATCACACTTTATTTGTAATTCTGAATCGTCACTGCATCAAACAATAAGCAACAAAATTACATTTGCTTCGATGTACTACATTTCTGTCTCAATGTTTTTATTTTAAACCTCTTATTAAGGTCAAATTATACTAAAAAAACAATAAAAGACGTTTGTTGTGCATGTGTCTGTTGTATTTCCTGAAAACAGCTAGTCTCTTGAGTAATCAAAACTGCATGGCCAAAACAAGCTTGGCCTGGGGACTTTCTTTTACAAATCAGCACTGTCTGAGGATGTCTTTTTAAGTACTGTAAAGTCATTCAGATGTGGGGTCAGAGTTCTGACCGTGCCATTAAAACACAGGCAAAGATATAGTGCTCTCATTTAACTGCTCTGCTGCATCATATATCATCCCTCTGCCACCGAGCTGCATTAGAGAGGATCTTTGATTTTTACTTTTAGAGCAACATAAATCAAATGCAAGGCAAGGTCTGCCAGTGACATCCTGTATTGGTCCTCTCTGAATGGGATGCAGAGGGTTTGTTGACTGAGGTCAGGAGAACTAAACTAAACAAACCACAGTTGCAAATGAACAAAATAAAGATTGAATGTGCACATATCTGTCCAAAAACACAGAATTGTTAATTTAACCCTTAAATTCATGAAGGTTTCGCCAATCATTATCACATATTCGGATCTGTGACTGCCAGTCACAATAATAAAAAAATCTACTAATATTAGAGTAACAATTACAGAAGAATAAAATAAAGCATATTGTGTTAACTTTGGAGCTTGGAAGGGTTCAGTTTGAGCAGATGTTGTATACCATTATCACTGTCCTCATCAGAGCTCATCTCCCAGAACATTCAGCATCTGCCTCATATTCGCCATCTCAGATATATTCTCAAAACTGTCATATTCAACATCTTCAAAATCAATATTTTGATCACTGACAGCTTCTTCAACAGATCCACCATCCAGTGACAGTGACACTAATATTTGATTGCGTTTAGTACTTGCTCTGCAGTAAATCACTGAGGCATTTCAAGCTTTGCTGATGATACGTGATGATATTCTTTTGTTTTCTGCCTGCGGTAACTATGAATGAAATAAAAACGTCACTTGATCGTTGTGTATCGGACATGTCCACCTTGTGGAATAAAGGTGAATTGCACGGATTCAGTCATCGAAGATTAAATTGTTGTGCAGAAAAAAAACATACTTAAGGCCTGTTCACACCAGGACGAATTTCACGCGCATTATTCGCCGACATTTAACGCCTTGTGACTAAACAAAGGGCGCCAATGTAAGTGTGCACACCGACGCATAAAATGCCACATGTAAAAGCGTCATTTTTTTAAAAAAGTCTTCGAGTTCGTTTTTTTTTTTAGTTTGATGTGCTGCACGAAAAAAACTATACGACCAATGAGATTGCCGCTTTTGCTCACGTGTCTGGAGCTTTTGAAGTTACAGTAAAACACAAATCTTGCTGAGCACACATATGCAACGGTGAAGAAGATACGCCAAGTAGCGTCGCTACTGGTCTACACAGCCAGGAAGAAATAAGAAGAGGAAGATGCAAGGCAAGATGAATGTAGAGCTTCTGTTCTCGTTGGTGCTAGAACATAAAGAAATATATGACAAACGCGACAGGGACTACAAACATCTTGATAAAAGAAAACTGATATGGAGTGATATTGCAGAGCAAATTGGCGCCATCTAATGTCAGGGAATGAATTTGCATGTTCACTCAGCTCATCGTCAGTGAAAATCGCTTGGGTGTGAACACAAAAAACGCGTTGAAAAACGCTGACGAATAACGCGCGGGCGCGGTGATATTCGTTCCGGTGTGTACGGGCCTTTACACTGTTACACTCAGGTTGTTAGCGACCCAATAAGTAAAACATATATATATATATATCAATGAACGGGGAAACCAACATCTTTTATAATTTTAGTTTAATTTTTTTTTCTTGGTGTATTGTATTCAACAAATTAGTGAGGAGGAGAATAGTGAATGACTTGGGTCACTAAAAACCTGAGGTATACGTTTTAGGGTTAAACTCACTTTAATCAAGTGGAACTGGTTAATTTTAATGAAATGTAATGGTTTCAGGCAATGTAAGTTTTAGCAAACCTTATTTCATTGCTCATTGTTTGATTTCTGCAAATAAGTCTGTTATTTTGCTCAGTTCATTCCGTTCAGCACATTAAAATACTCTAAAGGCCGTAGTCAGAGATGTCCTCTTGATTTCGTGCTTGTGCAACGATGTCAGGGCGAACATTAAGGAGGCAACTGTCTCATTACCCAGACCTCTTTGGTCTTCCCCACCTCAGAGCAATCTTGTCAAACAGGATCTGAAACGAAAAGGGACATCTGCCAGCAGGACACCCACCCTCCCTACAGCTCACAGGAGGGTGTATTCGAGCCACATGTCCATCAGTCCTGTTGTGAAGATTTCATTTTATCTCCTCCTGCCCGCTCTCCGCCACTGTTTTGAGAGGTCCTGTCCTCTACTTTGATCTATGATGAACAGATGACCTTTTTCCCAAGTCAGGTGTCTGGCTCTGTAACATCATGTTCTAACAGTGTGTCAAAACAGCATGGCTCACCTTCTCCAACTCTGGTTATTTGTCTCGGATAGACTTACAAATCTGTTTTGAAGAGAAGCTGAGGTGAATGTGTTGGAGATGGCAGCACCTATAGGTGTATTATAATAGTTAAAAACAGAGCGAAAGTGATGATGTTGATTAAAGCAAACTAGAGAAAGTATCTGCAAATACTGCTTTTAGCAATTCATTCTGACTCAGTATTGATCAGGCAGAGAGATTACAAGCCTAGGAAGTGTTAATCAATGACACAATCAGGGTGTTATTCTTAACCCTGCAATAATTCAGTGTAACTGCAGTAGGTTGTAAAATGTTTTGCCTCCATTACAATAGTATGAAACGTTTTTAAGAACAATTGTATGTTATGAATATTTAAAACCAAAAATGTTGGTTTCACATTTTATATTAGGGTAATTCAATGCTATAGTTTATAGATAAACAAATAAGCTCAATGAAATCACGCTAGGATACATCAAAGCACATTTCAGCTCTATAATGATTGTAATCTAATGTAATGTAAACGTAATGTAGGCCTGAATGTAATTTATGGTTGAACTGTGTTCGCCGGACAATGTTTATATTGCACATTTATAATGGAGCGAGTTGTCACATGTGTTCAAATCTTTACATGTTATTTTGGTCTTTCATAATCATTTCATGTTTTGTTATGTTCATTCATGTTCTAATATCATAATCTCACTCTGGCAACTTACCCCATAGTGTGGCAACATGCTCCATTATCACAAAGCGCCAACACGTCTGAACTATAAAGTGCTTTTCCGCATAGAGGTGGATTATTTAAAACACGGTTGTAACAAAAGCCTTAACCTTGCTAATTCATTGGAATGGAAACATACGATAAGATATCGCACCGAGAATCGCTCAACATAATGGTGAAATTCTTTTTTCCCCTAAGCAATAATGGTGAAATGTTTAATAGATGTTTGGAAGCCAATACTTTTAAGGTGCCCAAAGATAAAACATAAACCTATAGCCTGAGAAATATTCACTATGCAATATAGTGTTACAATATACCTGGTCTCACAGGACATTTAATTAAGGCAGTTATCACTGAGAAATCACCACGTTCACATTTAATCCAACTTCCTCTCTTGGACGACAGCATAGGCACAGTCACAGGCCGCTCTGAATAGATAATTAAGTCTTGATCTTAAAATATAAATGTACAGATGGGGCTTATGACAAAAATGGAAATTTTTCACCTTTAACCATCATTAGTTTGACAGTGACGCAGTTTCCCCTCAGTGCGAGAATACAGTGGGCCGAGTTCAGTCAGGTGAGAGGTGACAGGGCCGTATGGTGGATCTCCTGCCACTGACAGGCTGTCATTTGGAGATGTGTGCCATGTGGCTGTCTCTCAGCCTGTCTTTGAGCTGAAGGATGACCCCTCCTGCTCACTGGGGCTTCACTGGCCATGCCATTCTTGTCTCTCAGCTTACACGTCTGACAGGAGACATGACGTCCGAGACACATCGACTCCATCTTCAGGTAGGCCTGTCCTGCGTTATTCTCTGATAGTTCAGACAGGGAGAGAAAATGAGAGAAAGTGTATGTGTGTCTCATTCTCCCTGTAAGAAGCCTATAAAAGAGGTTATTGTTCTTAGAAATCCACATATTTTATGTCTTTCAAACCAGTCTGAGAAATGGCTCAAGGTTGAGTGTTTTGATTGAGGTGAAAGGCGTACTTATTACGATCTGGAGGATATTTTCAGCAAAAATCCATCATCTGTGACTTAAATGCATTTTTGCAATTAACTGTCCTGATGGAGTAATTTAACTTGATTTGTTGCTGTCGGGACAGCACAAAATTTGTATCAATACTCAAAAAACAAACAAATGAATCACAAACATAATTTGTTCACACACAGTTTAGTAAACCCTAAAAACAACATCCAAGGTCATGCATGGATTTGTTTTTAATCATAATTATATGTCATGTACACTCTTAGAACAAAGGTTAAAGGGGTTATATACAGTAGATTCAGTTGATTCAATTTTAAAGAACTCTTAATGCCAAAAAAGCTATTTAATGGTTTATTTCAGTTTTTCTAGTCATAAAGTATGTTTAATTCATCAAATTTAATCAAAAATGAATTAAAACATAATTTTATTAAAGCTAAATCGCTAAAATGATCCTATGATGGGAACACCTAAACAGTTCTATAAGAGCCTGATAGAACCATATAAGGTTATATAGAACATTTTCTTCTAAGAGTGGTATACAAGTATTTAACTCGGCATACTTTTCAGTTGTAATCGAAATTATTTCGACAGCACAATTACCATTTCAACAGCACAACTCAACAAATGATTTCAAGTGGTTTCCCCAAATTCAACTGAAAATGCAACTTAATGACTTCTGCAGTCTCAAAATTATTCAACCCCCTGAAGAGAATCCCTCACAACAGCACAAATCTGCAAAATAGGTATTGTCTTAAACACACCTGATGCAACTAATCAAGGGCTTCATTAGTTGCACGAGGTGTGCTTTTGCGAAAACACATTAAATATTTGAACTGGCTAGGTTTGTTGAGTGCCACGTTTGACTGCATGTTAGAAATAGAATAGAAATAGAATATAAAGTTAACAGAATGGTCCAAAAAGTTAAGAGAAGATATCACCACCACCCTTCGCAAACAAGGAACAGTACATAAAAAGATAGCTAAGGCACTAAATGCTCCTAGACACCGTTGTATGAAATAAAACTTTAACTTTCCGGCCCTATTGTCTGGAGGAAGAAGAATGAAACATATGCTGAAAAGAACCCTCTGCCTAGTTAAGCATGGTGGAGGCAGCGTGTGGAAGACAAGATGGATTCATTTAAGGAAATACTAGGAGAAAACACCATGCCGTCAGTGAGGAAACTGAAGCTTGGGAGTCATTGGACATTCCAACAGCACAATGATCCCAAGCATAGCCCATCTCACATTCCACCAAGGCTTGGTTAAAGCAGTCCTGGAAGATTCTACAGTGGCCATCAAAGTCATCTGAATTGAACCTGATAGAAAATCTGGTGGGATTTGAGGAAGGCATTTGCAGTACCCAAATCTAAAGAATATTACTGAACTGGACATTGCTCATGAGGAATGGGCTAAGATTCCTCAGAAAAGCTGCAATAAGCTAGTGTCTGGTTATACATATAGGGGATTATCACGCTTCCGGGTTTCGTGGGCGGGATTTGTCAACTTTGTGCATGTCCACTTCTGACGCAGTTCAACAATGGCTGAGACGAAGGCAATATATGTCACTGCTCTGTTCCACTTTGCAAATCTAACCAACAACGCCAACCCTGTGTAGGTTTTCATGGATTCCCGAACTGAATTTAAACTTTAAAATAAAACAAGGTAGCACGTTTGTTTGCAGCCGAAACTTTAGTGAATCAGACTAATTTACCTGGGATGCCGTATAAATAAACTTAGTGCAGTCCGTCATCAGTTCGCCAGCGAGATCAACGGAAGTGGCAGTGCACAAAGATCACTGAATCCGGAAGTCCTACGTATCAGCATGATAATCCCCTATTGTTTGCTGTAGGTCATAACAGCAAAAGGGTGTTCTACTAAGTACTAAATAAGCTTGCCATTTAGGTGTTGAATAATTTTAAGTCTGCAGAAGTCATTAAAAGTAACATTTTCAGTTGAATTTGGAGAAAAGTCTCAAAATTTTGCCAATAAACCTGATTTGAAATGGGAGTTAAAAAAAACTTTCAATTACAACTGTATTTGGGTATTGGATTGGTCAATAGAACATAATAATAAAAGACTGGAAAGATTCATGTGACATTCCTTTCACCACATTCTGTATCCTCAAATGAATACCCATCTCAAACTCAATACCCATCCAGTTATTGAGAACTTCCTGAGAGCATTCTGACCTGCTGCATCACAGTCTGGTATGACAGCTGCACATCCTGAGAC
This sequence comes from Pimephales promelas, assembly GCF_988280905.1. Lineage (NCBI taxonomy): Eukaryota > Metazoa > Chordata > Actinopteri > Cypriniformes > Leuciscidae > Pimephales > Pimephales promelas. The sequence continues at coordinate 26,651,272 of NC_142778.1, forward strand.
CGGAAAGCCCTTCAGCGGGTAGTCAAAACTGCCCAGCGCGTCACTGGACTCGGCCACTTGCCATCGAAGACCTCAACAACCGTCGCTGCCGGCAAAGAGCTCTCCAGATCATCAGGGATTCCATCCACCGCAGCTACAGTCTGTTTTCTTCCCTGCCATCTGGAAGCCACATAGACACATACAAACACGGATCGCGAGGCTAAAGAACATTTTCTTCCCTTGTGGTGTTGCCTAAGCTAAACTCTGATCTCTCTTTCATTGTCATCTGACTTGCTCTAACAAATCCTCTATACAAACCCATTACAAAACTGATGAAAACTGATGATTTATTTCACTACTATTGCAAAACTAAATATACCAATGATACTCACACAGGCACACATTTTTATATATATATATTGCATAGATACATTTTTAACTCTAACTCCTGGTTCATTGGGTTTCTATATACCCTAGGGTTCTTGACTTGATTTCAAAGAACACTTCATGCCAAAAAGGTTCTATATGGAGAAATGTTTCTTAAATGATTACATAATACTTTCATGTTCAAAGTTTAATTCATAAAATGTAATTAAAACAAAATGATTTTTCAATTACATTTTTAACCCTACAGTTGGGTTTGTCCATATTTGACCCAAGTTTGGGTTGAAACAAACCAGCATTTTTTAAGTGTTGCGCAAAAAAGTTTTTTGTTGCAAAAAATTGTTGCTAAATGCTTCTGAAATGGAATAAATCATTTTAGAGACAAAAGTGGATCTGTTTTGCTTTGCATGGCCCTAGAGCAACAGCAATGGAAAAAAAACAGAGGAAGTATTCTTCATTAGATAATCTGTCTCTGAAATGAAGTGCTTTTTAAAGACTATATTCAATGATGAAGACACAAAAGCAAATTAAGAATAAACAGGAAAAGAAGATCATATACAGGAAATTTCAGTTTATAAGCTAGCCAACAAACTAGAATTAGTATAAAGTGCAATGTAATAGAATTCATTTCTACACTATATTAGCCTAAAAACATATGAAGTACTATATACATGAAGCACATGGTAAATGAAACATTAATGTGACAAATTATTAATCATCATGAACAAAATTAATGCAGAGTGAGATAGTCAAACAGGGCGTCTTTTTTTTTTAAAGATGTAAGCACATTGTCCTCCCCTGCTGCAATATCAGAGTGTAGCTGGACATATTTGCATGCTCAGCGCTGTGTGTCTGCAGTAATTCATCATTGGTCTCTGAGGTATTGAAAGCATCAGCATCCGTCAGCAAGCTTATGTCAATGGCTTTGTTTTTAAAAGAACAAAAGAATTATTTCTCATCAGTACACCACTTATTTTTAAATAGCTTTTGTTATGTGTCTCCAAAAATATCAACCGCAGTAGAGAAAAAAAAGCCACACCTAATAGCCTGCAAGATCACGATATTGACAAAATAATTAGAAAAATAATCAATGGCTAAACTGCGAAACCATTTAATGAGATTGTAGCCTATGTCCAGTGCAGCAAAAAAATTGGTAAAAAATATCTGCTCTAAACTCTAATACAAGAATAGAAATAAATACACTGATGCCAATGTCCAATACCATGAGTTACTGAATTATATAAACTGGTCACTAATAATGTATAGGCTTCAAGACCACAGGACATATGCTCTTTAACCCTAATCAAAGAGTTATAAATGTAAACATACTGGCATACACTATTCTAATATAAAGTGTTGTACACTTGAGACTCGGACTCGGTCTCGAGGCCATATTTTGGTCGGAATCATTTCACGCAACTGAATCTATTGACTAACTTCAACTTTTGCTTTTTACAGTGACCAGGAGGGGACATGATCAGTTAATTTAGCTTTGTTGTGGTATTAACTTGTGGGATCGTGTGTTTGGGTGGATGGGACAAAATAAAAACAACCTGATTCTAAAAAATAAAATTGTGATATTAGCAATTTTTTTAAATGATTTTGTTACAGTAGTAAGCCTACATCATATTCATATTTCCATCAAAGATTTGTGCAATAAAGTAGCTATTACGATTGTATGACCTTATTGAAAACTATGTACACTTCAAGGTCAACTTCCTGTTTAGTGCCTGCACCGCCCACCTACATGATGTCACATTAATGATGGCATCCAATCTTTTTGAAGAAAAAAAAATAGCCTATCACCATAGACAGTATAAGAAGTGGACAGAGCCATCTCATTGGAACTCCACTGAGACAAGTGAAGCCCATTTTTAGCGATTTTTTTAGCACTTCCGTTCCTGACGCGCAGACTGAAACCGACTCAAACAGAGCTTGACGACGCAGATGTGACGTGAGCAACCCTGTCTAGTCTTCTAGTGGCTGAGACATGCGAAATCTGAATCATTCCCTTCCGAAACTATGATGCAATTGTGCTAACGTTAGCCTACTTTTACAAAAAGAAAAGTAGGCTAAAGTTTCTTGAGAAATAAAGGACAAATGGGGTCTTCAAACGCCTCAGATGTAAAGTTATTCGCTGAAAATGAATGAGAGTCAATGGAAATGCTAACGCAAGTGAAGTTCTGCTACCAAAAAAAAAAAAAAAAGTTTTTTTTTTCAAGGCTTCAACTTCCGGTCGATGGATTACCCCCTTTCCTTTCCCCCATTAGGCGAGAAAATAAACTCTGTAAATAAACTCTGTAGTTACACGGTTCCATTTTACCTTATGTCTCATTTACCCCTGACTAACTTTCTGTACAATCTAACCCTGTGTTTTGTAAACGAGTCATGCCAATGTCGTGGCCATTAACGTGGCCTTATGTAAATATAGTAATGCCATAAATATAATACACCCTGTACTATCACTGAAAATGTAAAAATTCATATCACATACAATTGTATCCCAAAAGTCCGGTTTTGTAGATAAGAGTTAAAAAAAGAAAGAAAAAAAAAACTTTTTACCCAAGTGTCCCCATGCATAAGTGCTTTCCCTCTGCTGTCCCTCTCTAAACACCCCCCTATACTCCAGATCAGATCGCATTGCTCAAGATGTGTTTATTTCTGCTGCGCTGTCTTGTTTGCGACGTGGCTCCATCAGTATAAAGTCATGTCTCGCATTTGCAACGAGCTCGTCCGTCAGAGAGAATGACACGCGTGCCACTTTACTGCGCGACTGACGGCGGGATGCGCACCAGTGTCACATCCCTGTATGTGTAGCCCGGAGCGGAGTGTGGGGGTCCCGTCCATCAGGAAAGGGGGGATGACGACGACGACGGGGATGTGATGAGTGAGTGAGTGAATGAGTGACTGGAGACGAGGCTTTTGCCTCTCCTCATTCTCACGATCTCCAGCTGCCACATCAAACGCCTCCTTCAGCCCACGTCCGGCTCTTTATCCCATCAATTAGATTTAATCGCAGGGATGGGTCACATAAACCTCACATGCGGGTAATCTCGGGCACTGCTGACTAAAAGTACAAAAGATCAAAAGAGCCTTCATGATCTGTAAAAGAGTAAATGGGATCACACACCTTTCCATACTTGGTAGTCAGTTCTGTGCATAAAACAAATACATTGTTAGTGAACTAGGCAGTATAGTAGCCTTAAAACAAAGGAGCTTACTGTGGTAGTTCCATAACACAAGTACTCTGATACCACAGTGGTATATGATTTGCATATTCATATTAATTGGTATTATATGGAATACCATGGTATCATCATGGTAATGCAAAAAATTATGTAATTTATACAATACATTCCATGGTTCTGTATGATTGTACCAATATTCAGTTGTATTTACATGGTCAAAAGGCTTCAAAGCATAGCATATTTGCTTTGAATTAATATGCTAATACTACCCATAGTATTATATGGGTAGTATTAGTATTATAATACTACCCATATAATACTATATGGGTAGTATTATATGTATTATAGTACATATAATACTACCCATATGTTTTGGGATAGTATTACCCCAAAACATGGTAATACCATTGTACTGCAATGACTGCGTACTCATATAAAGTGATATTTACATGGTACTCCGATCATGGTAATGTGCAACAAACATTTCATTACCATAATACAGTGTATAAACAAACAAAAATCTGCTTTATAAAGTAAGGAACTCACACCACCTGGTGGACAATTCCTATAAAAAATGGATGGCACATTTTTTAAATTATCCACAAGTATTCAACAACAAAAACAAGATCTTTACTCTGGTCTAGTACAACTGATGTGCTTTATTTGGCAGTTTACAGCATGTGCGGTGATTCGATTGTGTGGTCCATCTGAGACTGAGCTGCGGTATAAGCCTTTTTTTTTTTTGCAGCTTTTCAGTTGAGAACAAGACTTTGGCTCTTTAAAATAGTTACTTGTGGGAAGAGAAATGTATTTTTTTTTTTGAACATAGCATTTACATAGAAGTAACACAAAGAACATAGTCATTACAAATTGTGACTCCAAAAAAGGAACAACCGACATTACTAGCATGTTAATACACATTTTAAACATTACATTCTCATCCTTCAGGCCATAATATGCCCATCATAATATGCCTGTCAAAGACATACAAGTCCAAATCTGGTGAATATAACTACAACAATAATAGTCCAGATGAGTATTGTGTCCAAACACACTCAACATGTAACATTGATACTGGCCTATTAGTTGTTAGATGCCAGATTTTAACACTGAAAAATCACCATCTTCTCATATCTCACATTATATACTGTTCCTCTTCATTCCGAGAGTCTATAGCAATAGACTTGGCAGGATACGCAGTGCTGAACTATCGCATGATCCTTGGTGCTGATCTGTCGTTGCAGGTCGCTTTTCTGAGACGCACCCCTCTACGGATGGTCTTCAACATATCTTCTCCCCCTTTCTCATGTCCTTGATCCTGCTGGTGGCCCTCGCTGGCCTGAGGGTCCGTGGGGAACGGGAACTGGCCCTCACCGAGAGCGTGAGCATTAGCGACCAGCTCTCCAATCTTCTCCACCAGACTGTGGCGATTGGCGGCAAGCATCTGCTCTTCTTCTGAACTGAAGCCCACAGCTCCATGTTGCTGGGCATAGACATTCCCACCGCCAGCTCTTCCCCACGATGGCAGACTCATCCGCTTGGGAGAGGCTTTGTACTCTAAAATTTCCAACGTTTCATCATTGTACAGACTTTCCTCACTTCCATTGCGCTCAGGAGGAGGGCTCGGGAACCCAGGTGAGTCTGGGACAGTAGGAGTCTTTACGGGGACGATGGGTGGTCGGATAGGGATCGGACCCACACTGGACGGGGTACGTCTCACGTTTGTTTTAGACGAAGGGGTTCTACGAATGGTGGCCGTTCCTGAGGCTATGACACCACTTCCCTTCCCGTTGGTTGTTGAGGTTCCCTGGGTACCCATTGCTCCGTGCAGTCCTGCAGTGCTGGCGGGCCTCTTGGTCTGGATCATACGTCGGTAGTTCTGAGCCAGGTTGCTATGGCGAGGGACGGTGGAGGACTTGTCGAAGTCTGTCTGTGAGTCGTTATCACCATCGCCGTTCATGGAATAACAATCATATTCAGATCCTGCAAAGAGAAACGGAAGAGAAGATTCTCTTAGCCTAAACAAACAACAGTCAAACTCTGACTTTGTGTTTTTGTTCTGTTAGCAAAAAGGTTTATAATCAAATAAAGTTGATTAAATTGATAAAACTATGGCTCTGGTAGTATTAGTATAGCCTGACTTCGTCATACTCATATTCTTGTCGGAATATGAGTCTGAAACTGCTCCGTAGGGCTTTGATTATGAGGCGTGTCTTAACCGAACCAGAAAAAAAAAAAACTCTGCACTCAATTGGATAGACCTACAACCAATCAGAGCAATGCAGTCAGTCAACAACTTTGCATACAGTTGTCAACTACAGAACTTACTTATTTTAGAAGTAAAATAGCGAGTGTTGCTTCTTTTACTTGGTCCTCCATGAGTGCGACCAAAGGAGAAACCACAACGACCACAGGCTTTTCATTACGTCCCATCTTCTTAGCGACCATCGGAGCCAGCTGATATGGTACTTTTCCCGAATCATGTAGGAAGGACGGCAAAAATATCTGTCTGATCGACAAATGCCTTGATTGCAGTTTTCTGTTTGTCTATTAATTTGAATGTGATGTCGATTTATTTTACAACAGACGCGACAGATAACGTGATGCTCTCTTTGATAACGTGATGATAACGTCCCTGCAGATCACCTGTCCATCATCGTATAAAGCCCGCCCTGGCAATTTGATTGGTGCGAACATTTTTTGCCTGATCATAATTACTCCTCAACGGATCGAATCCAGACCGAACTTCCCGACCAAAAAATGTTGCGGGCTGGCATCCAGGCTAGTATTAGTATAATCTTAGGTAGTATTTTAAGGCATCATAAGCACACTTCCGACTCAAAGACTGTTCCAGAAGATAAGCTACATTTTAAGGAAGCACTTCATGCAGTCATCCCATAATGCATAAAGATAAACTCGATTTGACGTGTCTTGACTATATTCTATTTCTATTTATTCTTTTTATATTTCATGTGCCAGTGGATAGTGGCATGTGCCACTAACATTATCGCAGAACACTGACACGGTGTCATGGAAAATATCGCCGTATGTTGTGACACCTCCAGTAGTGACTGACAGATGACAAATAAATAGCCTATTTTAGTGATATTTTTAAATAAATGTCGGTTAAATGTTTTCAAGTCGGTATTTTTTTTTTCAAACATGTCGTCAGTTTGTGGCACATCAGTATTACGTATTTTTTTCATTAGTATGACTAAATGTTATATGTAATGCCAATGTTGTTGATTACGCGAACTGCCCATTGCCCAAGTCACTACAAATACTGCATTAACATTAGTAAATTAATAATTAGTAAATTATCTACTGATATTGAGCTGATAATTTATATTTAGTAATCAGTATCATCAGTAAATAAAATGATTGCATCCTCCCATCACACCCTGGTATTAATTATTTTTAAAAGAAAAACAAACTTCGGTAGAATGTCAGTAACCAAACAGTTAATGGAGCCTATTGACTTCCATTGTAGAAAAAAAATACTTATGGAAGTCGATGTGGTACATCAACTGTCTGGTTACCGACATATTTCAAAATATCTTCTTTTGTGTTCAGCAGAAGAAAGAAACAACTTGAGGGTGAGTAAATTATGACAGAATTTTCAGATTTAAGTGAACTATTCCTATAAGTGCAATTTTAAGTATATTTCTGAAAAGTTCATAAAATACATTTCTGAGAAAAGCACATAAAAACTAGAATTTATTATTTTTAGTTTTAAAAAAAGAGTATACTAATAGCGGAATTTAAAAAACTTATTTTTAGTATGGGGACCCCCAACTATACGGTAGTTTATTTATATAAACTTACAGTTCATTCAAAACTGAAAACTATCAATGGAAATAGACACGTCTATGTAAAACTGTTTATTTTTTTTCTACATTATACTATTTCTATGCTTTTTTGTTTATTATTCATCTGTTGAATCTACATTCGCATCCAGTGAGCAATCAAAATTGGTCACTTTTGTTATTGTTTTACCAGATAGTTTGTTATCTATAGTTTTCAAAATGTTGTCAATATTTGTGTGTGAATACACACTATTCACTGAATGGAATGGACATGTGTTTTAAAGGCTGTACCAACTGTACTTTGTTTTGTGTTTATGCTCGTCTGTGTGTATTACCCTGTGAAGGGATAGTGTCCTCTGAACATGATGGTGTGGTGTTCTGTGTGCTGTATCCACTGGAGTACTGCAGAGAGTCACAGCTGCTCTTCTGCTGCTGATCTACACTAAGCCCACGAGTCAGAACCATAGCCAGCTCACTAGCGGCAGATGACATCGGCTTAGCATGCTATGGGAAGAAGAACAGGAGAGAAAAATGCCATTTATGTATATATAAGTTTGGAAACATTGTGAATTTTAATGTATTTGATAAACCTCTCTTATGTTCTTTTAAGCCTGCATTTATTTGATCAAAAATACAGAAAAAAACTGTAAAATTGTGAAATATTATTACAATTTAAAATAATGGTTTTCTATTTGAATATAATTTAAAATATAATTTATTTCTGTGATGCAAAGCTAAATTTTCAGCATCATTACTGCAGTCTTCAGTGTCACATGATCCTTCAGAACTCACTCTTATAAGCTGATTTATTATCAATGTTAAAAACAATTGTGCTGCTTAATATTTTTTGGGAACCTGTGATACTTTTTTTTCAGGATCCATTGATGAATAAAAGGTAAAAAAAAAAGAAAAAAAAAAAGCAGCATTTATTCAAAATAGCACTTTTTATTTAATTTATTTTATTTTTTATTTAATTAAAACTTTTATTCACCCAATATGTGTTAAATGGATAAAAAGTAATAGCAAAGATTTGTATTGCTATAAAATTACTATTTTGAATAATAGTAATTTTCTAGCAATATAAATCTTTGCTAAAAAACATTGACCCCAAACTTTTGAACGGTAGTCTGTTGTTAAAAAAGATTTCAATTTTAAATAAATTATTTTTAAAAACTTTTTATTTATCAAAGAATCCTAAAATAAGTATCACAGATTAAAAAAAAAAATTTAAGCACCTAGCTGTTTATTGATAATAAATCAGCATACAGTATTAGAATGATTTCTGAAGGATCATGTGACAATGAAGACTGGAGTAATAACTAATGAAAATTCAGCTTTGCATCACAGACATAGATATTATATTTGAAAGTTTAGAAAACCATTATTTTAAATTGTAATATTTCACAATATTACTGTTGTATTTTATCAAATAAATAAATAAATATCAAATATATCAAATAAATCCAGAGACTTCCATAAAAAAAATCGTAATGTTTCCAAACTTTTGACCAGTACTGTATACATGTATATTCATTAATGTTTTCATTTTTATATATAAAAAAAAATAGATTCTCAGGACCTTGACATCTTTAGAATTCATCCTAGATAGCCTATTCGGATCCTCAGGGTGAATGACTCCATTTCTTGCCAGTCCACTAGAGGGCTCTGCAGCCTCAATTCTGCGCTGTTGGTTTACAGCCGTCTGCTCATAGTGACCTGCCTTTGACCAGTCCTGCTGCAAGAGGAAACTGTTTTCAGGGTCATGGTAATATAGCCAGAATGGGACAGGACCTGTGCATTGGGTCTGCAATTTCAATGGACTCATTGTAGATTTTCATTTTAATCAACAGAAATAAACAGCAAGCCTGAGCCAGATGTTGGTTAATAAAGAAAAGCTTATGACAAAGAAATTAAATGGGATTAGATCAAAAGTAAACAAATTAAAAACTAATAATGTTTTGCAAAGAATAACAGAACAGAAAGCAAACAATGGCTGACCGAATGGTCAAAAAGAAAAACAAACCTTCCAGTAAGGAACCTTTGATGTGGGTGAAGGGGAGTTTGATCCAGGGGATTGATTATAGGTAGGGGACGCAGGAAGTATGTAAGAGTGAGGCCTGATGGAGTCATTAAAACAGTGAGCAGGGCGAAAGGTAGCAAAGGATGAGCCGAACTGTGGAAACGGAATGACAGGATGACCCAATCAAATATGGAGAACAACACCACAGTAAATACCCCACAGCAAATAACAGCATAATAATATACAAAATGATTCTAATTGCTAGCTTAAAGGAGTAGTTCACTTTTAAAAAAAACTTTTGCTGATAGTTTACTCACTCCCATGTCATCCAAGATGTCCATGTCTATCTTTCTTCAGTCCAAAAGAAATTAAGGTTTTTGATGAAAACATTCCAGTATTCTTCTCAATATAATGCACTTTACTGGGCACCAAACTGTTCAAGTGTAAGTTTCAGTGCAAACTGCAAACTGTTCAAAGGGCTTTAAACGATTCCAGACGATGAATAAGGGTCTTATCAAGCGAAACGATTGGCCATTTTTTAAAAAAATAACAAAGTTTAAGTTTTATAAGCTCAAATGCTCGACTTTCTCTGTTCTGTGATGCACGTTCGTGACTCTCCTGTTCGAACTTCGAATCTTTTTCTGAATCAATTCGTTCATTTTGATCGTTGAACGAACCAAATGACTCAAAAAAATGATTAATTTTCATGAAAGAGTTCGAACAGGGGAGTCACGAATGTGCATCACAGAACAGAACAAGGCGAGCATTTGAGATGCTCGCCATATAGAACTTAAACTTTGTTATTTATTTTTTAAATGACTGAAACTGTCAAAAAAAGTTTATTATTATTTTTTTTTTAATAATTTTTTAGTTTGTACTGAAACTGTCTTTTGGACCTTGAACCGTTTGGAGCCCAGTAAAGTGCATTATATGGAGAAAAATCCTGGAATGTTTTCATCAAAAACCTTAATTTCTTTTCAATAGAAGAAAGAATGACGTGGATATCTTGGATGACATTGGGGTGAGTAAATTATCAGCAAAAGTTAAAGTGAACTATTCCTTTAACCCTTTAATGCATAAAATATATATGACAAACAGAATCAAGGAATTGCTCTGAATGCTGTTTAACAGGAGGGGGATAATGTTACATTAGGAATTTTATAGTCCTCATATATGGGCATTGTGCTAAATCAAAGAGACATAAAAGACAATAAGGCAAATAATGACAACAGAATTCTGTCAACTTATATTAACAAAAAGCAAAAAAAAAAAAAAAAAAAAAAAAAAAAAAAAGCAAAAAAAAAAGAAGTTTGAGGTGACGGCCAAAGAGTTTAAGTAATTAAACCATATATTTATTAAAATTCCGGACATAAAATAATACTTACTATTGTGGGAGAGCCGCACTCACTGACAGACTGACAGGTTTCTGAAGCCTCTGAGGATGCAGAACTAGAGGACTTCTGTTTGCCAGAGATAGATAACGATAGGTCAGTGAAATTGATGTGGAAATTAAACAGCATTAAATATAACAGATGAAAAAAAAAAACATCGCATGAACTGGTAAAGACCTGGCTAGTGATGTCAGATGGCATGGGGGAGGGAGGTTTGGAGTGCACATTCGCATCTTGAGAGACAAATCCAGAATCATGAGAGGAGACGCTGCTCAGGCGATGGGCGCCACCTGGTGGAAGATGCACCAAACTGAGAGGAACACAGAGAATCATTAGTGTTATTCCCCAAACTAGAAATACGAATCTCTAAATGCAACTGCGAAATTGTTGAGACATTAACACTTTTATTGGCATCTATGTTTACATAAAAATCTTTGATTTGATTAAACCTTTTCATTCCCCAACAGTAACAAAAATGGTTCTTTTAAAAGTTCACTGAAAAGTTCTTTGGGGAAACAAAAAATGGTTCTTCTATGGCATCACTATGAAAACTCCCTTTTGGAATCTTTAATTTTAAGAGTGAGTGGCTTAATTACATCATTATTGAACAGTAGCCGACATGAATGAATTACATTTTGCACAGATGGGAAATCTTATTGGCGATAAAACGATAAAACAAGCACCTGCAAAGGCTGCTCTTCCTGGATCCAACACTGCTGGGAGAAGAAGGTGGGGTCTGGTAAGACCAGTTGTAGTCAGACCCCTTAAGATCCAAAATCACCTAGTGGAAGTCAAATTACAGTAATATTATCAAATTATCAAATTTCCTTATTATTATTATTGTTATTTCTTGCTGTATGTGTGTGTGTATGTGGTAAATGATTTTCATATGCATGTTTCAGCACCTGTTCACTGGCCTCTGGTAGTTTATGTGGGTCAGTGGTCAACACAGTGAGGTCATCAATAATGGCCTGAAGGTGAGTGGCCTCTCCCAGCATGGCAATTTCACTGATCTGAGGAAAGAGGTTGATGTTTATTAATTTGATTAATTAGATATTTAATTCATTAAATAAAATTTTGCCATTTAATTTGAAATTGCAGCAAGCTCTTTTACTCAAATACGATATACGATCAAATACGAAATAGATATAAAGAGATAGATAGATAGATAGATAGATAGATAGATAGATAGATAGATAGATAGATAGATAGATAGATAGATAGATAGATTCCATTTTAAATCCTCTGAAACAAATATATACAATATATTACACACACACACAAAGAAGAAATGCTCTTGCTAGACCTCTAAAAGTAAAACTCATCTTTAATTGCCAAAATGACAATTTAAAGTTTTTTTCCTGTGAAAACTGAAAATAGCTTGAATGCATTAAAATAGATTGAATGCACACCCTTGCTTCATTTAGCGTACGCGGATACATCATGAATATGCAAATGAGCCCCGAATCCACTCTTCTACAAGTCAATGTATCAGAATCAGCTAATAGCTCATCATCAAACAGCTAATAATGTGTTGCTAATGTTACACGAACGACAAACCATGTTCCCGTTCGCCATCTCAAAGTCATACGGCTGCCTTCTAAAAATCAGGATCCATAAAAACGCTTTGAACAACTTGGAAAGTCATTGGAGAAAGACATATAGTTCATCAAAACATCGTAATAGACATCAAACTCACCCGCTATATTGCTAAATGTAGTGTACACAACTTTTCATATCAAAAGAAAAATATACCGGGATCATCTGGCTTCTCTTGAGACTCCCCTGCTTCGCAACATATTTAATGATATGCTAATCCTCACCCGCATGTTTACGTAATTGGTTACAACAAGGTAGTTTGTGACGTAAGAAACACAGGCGGTTTCAAACCGTGTTTTTGAGAATATCTTTTTTTCACTGCAGTTTTAAAGAGAAAATACTCAGCAATGGTGTTGACATCAATTTGCACATGGTTTGTGTTAAAGCATATTAAAAACACTACGTAGAATAGACAATAAACAACATTAAGGCTGCATCCGAAATCGCGTACTATGTGAGTAGGTACTATATTTAAATAAGAACGTACTTCGCGACCGTTAAAAAAAGTACGTTCTATATAGTATGAATATGGGTAGAATGTATGATGTCTGGATGTACTACATGCGCCATGTTGTTGTCGCGTGACATGCGCTGTCATAACAGTGCGAAAATTTAAAGAGCCCATTCAAGTGACTGCAACAACTTTGCGCTGTTTTTAGTTCTGCTTTCAGTTTTCATCTGCGTTTTTAGGTCGTCCGAGCCGACAATCAAGAGGAGGCATCGGTCAGCTGCTCGCAGATCACGCCTTTTGAGGAATTTCTCAAATAACATTTATTTATCTAATAAATTTTACCTCATAAAACACACACACAACCCCTATGAACAATGACAGATGTTGATTTTTGGCAAGGAAAAAGCCATTTATTAGCTTGTGATATTACCATCGATAAATAAACATGAATGAATCAATAGATATACGCATGTGTATCTGTGTTTACCTCCTAATGTTACAGCCGAGTTTCCGGTTACCGCCATTTTCAAATATAACGACAACAACTCCTCTCCCATGGCATCATGGGATAGTAAAGTGTCCATCGTATGCGCACTTCAGAATCTCGCGGGAAGTAGTAGGTCATCCGGGTACTTTTCCCCTACGGTTTTTCGAATTCTATGATTTCGGACATACTACTCTGCTCGCATATTGTTTTTCGCATACTATATAGTAGGGAAGTATTCGATTTCGGAGGCAGCTTAAAACTTGACTTGAGTTTAATTCTCACCACTACAGGCTGCAGGAAGCTGATGAAAGAGCAGTAGCGCCCCCTTTCCTCCAGGAGGGCTCGGCGCACCGCCTGCTTCTCAGTCTCCTCCATCAGCAAGTACATGTCACTCACATCCTGCATGGCACTGTCCAGCTGCGGCTGAAGTCCTCCTCGGCCTGAGATGAAGAGAAGGAGAGGAGAGATGAAAGGCAATAAAGACTTGGGTGAATGAGCAATCCATGAATGGAAAATTATACTACCGCCGTTCAAAAGATTGGACTAAGTAAAACATTTTTGGGAAATAAATAAATAAATGAACAAGTATGCTTTAAATTGATCAAAAGTGTCAATAAAGACTTTTAAATTGCTACAAAAAAATGTTTACTCAAAAATATTAAGCAGCACAACTGTTTTCAACATTGATGATAATAAGAAATGTTACTTTACTAAATATTTATATATATTTATATATATATTAGGGTTGTGCAAAAGTTAATTGCGATTAATCGCATCCAAAATAAAAGTCTGTGTTTACATAGTATAATTGTGTGTGCTGCATATAATTATTTTGTATATATAAATACACACACATGCATGTATATGTTTAAGAAAATGTGTTATTCCTATATAAAATATTTATATTTATATAATATAGATTATGTATTTTTATATATATACAGAATTTAAGCGCAAATAATTCTTAAATATATACATGCATGCATAGGTATTTATATATATACAAAATAATTATATACAGCACACTCAAATATATTATGTAAAACAGACTTTTATTTTGGATGCGATTAATCGCAATTAACTTTTGCACAGCCCTAATATATATATACACATTACTGTTTTGAATGTATTTTTGATCAAATAAAGTGTGCATGAAATACTTCTTTCAAAGACATTTGAAAAATCTTACTAAACCCAAATTTTTTTTACGGTAGTGAACACCAAGATGCACTGAATGAACTGAAAATGCACATTTGAGCATTTTTAACACATGAAATGTTTGATGCAGATGTCAACACACAGATGTCCCATGGGTCAGCACGATGAAGACAGATTAGGGTGGATAATGTCAACACAGCAACCAAGCATTGTCAGAATTCCTGCAAGGAAACCTTCATGACCATATAATGAAAATAAATGACATAGAGTTGATGCTCTGAATCTAAACACACCAAATATTGCATGATTGTACATTGTGATTTACTTTCACAACAAATATGCCTATTATGTCTGATGGAAAGAATGACAATGAAACAAGCACGCTTTTGCAAACAATGAAATTGTGTGGGGCGTTCGCAAAGGACGCTAAAACATTCTCATGAAATGCGCACAAAATACCTCGGATGAAATGAAATCGATGTTAGTCATGCTGAACGTGATGAACGATGAAGGAACTGCCTGAATACATACCTGATAGCTCTACAGTTAATAAGCAGAAGCCAAGCCAATCACAGTATGAAAGAGAGAGAAAAAAGAGCATTGCCATGAAGAGATTGTAAAGAGAATGCAAATGCAAGTGTGTGTATTATGATACATCTAATAATACATTTTCCCTTAAAAAAATTACTTGTTTGTGCTCCACAGAAGAACATCATACAGGTTTGGAACAAAATGAAGATGAGGAAATAAGTACTTTTATATAAGAATATTCACATTTTAGTGGACTACCCTTTAAAATCGAAGGCATAAAATGAAAGCTAGACGGTGCAATGGTTTACTGGTCATCTGATTCAATAGTGCTACCGTGACCTTTTGACCTGACTCGAACTTCATAATCTGTCTTTGACCTAATTAATCTTGGCATCAGAATTAGTTAGCATGCAAGAGACGGGGCTGAGTGAGAAAAATCCCCAGCACGGCACATATTCACTGATTCTTTTAACATACTGAGCACAGTAATCCTCTAAAAACAAAGCACGGAGAGAGTGTGAGCGAGAGGGGAAATCATTGCGCTGACAGGGGGAAAAGGAGACTGACCTTTTCTGGCTTTCTTTTGCAGCTTTATTGTGTCAGATGACTTCTTCTTGATCTCCTGCCTTGAGCGCTTGTACTCTGATGAATAGCAGAAAGGTGTAAATTTAGGACAGAGACATTAGTATTGCAGAAAGTTCAGGTTTAAGACCACTGTGATGAGTCAGTCCCACCTTTGGCGTGGTCTTTATCCAGCAAGGCTGCGGTTTTTTTCCACTCTTCTATCTTGTCTTGGAGTGGGGCGATCATTTTTTCCATTAGAGCACTTTGCACAAAAACAGCAAAAATGATAATATAGTGGTCAACAAATGTTTGCAGTATTATTATAGTAGCAACAATAAAATTAAACTAACAAATTTCTTCAAAAACAGAAATGGAATAATCCCTGAACAAAGGTGGGGTCAAAATCAAAAGTAGCAGTCAGAATCTGAAGCAGCTGCTTTAAGTGCTTCAGTGTCTCATCTTCATGCACTGCAGTAGATTTAACAGTTCTTGCTTTCTTGAGTTGTTACTCCACTCTTCCACCAAGGCACATGCAAGTTGGCACACGAGGTTTGGCACTGCGAGGACAGTCAGCTGACCTCTCTGTCTCCCTGTAGCACTGGATTAGGCATCTTAAATTAGGAACACTGTGGTTTATTGGTCTGGCTACATCATCATGCCTCCCTGCATGTTCACACAGGTGATCAGGAGTCCTGGGCATCATTCTCCTGCTGTTTTTCAGATCCTGTCTCTTTAGTGTCCTAAGTTATTGTAACTGAGGCCTTAATTGTCAACCGCCTATAAACTACCCTTTGGTGCTCTTTGCGTGTCGGTCAAAAATCACAGATATTCTTTTTTACTATATTTTAGTTTGATAATGTTTTTTTATTTAATCGTTTGTATTTTTAGGGGATTTTATGGTACTACATTATATTTATACTGTATTTATAATACATTTATTCACTTTTTGAGCATAGACCTAAAAATTAAATTTCCAACTTAAAGGAGAACTCCGGCGAACAATGAACCTAATAAAACATCGGTACCTAGTCAATCGTTCTCTGAGTTTTGTTTTCATGATAATCGAATGTAAAGAGTTTTATCTCTAAAAACTGTTTAGCGTATAATGCTAGTAATGGGGGCATTGACTAAGTAAAAAGAAATCGCTAGTTTATACCACTAACAAGGCTCAAAATAGCCCCACACTAACACAGTAACATAATGAGGGTCCCTACATGCAAAACGAAGCATTGAGAACTTTGTAAGTGTACAGACCGTTTAATAAGAAGATACTTTATGAAGACAGTTCACTTCGCATACAGACAGGAGCCATCTTAAAAAATAGCCTCGATAAGTCGATCCCCGAACACCGTTCATACAGTTCAGAAGTTCGCTGAACTTCATACAGTTCAGATCATTCAGCACGACGTTCGTGTTTTGACTTATTGAGACTATTTTTTAAGATTTAAGATTGATTTCTTTTCAAAGATGAGACTTGAAAAAAGTTTTAAAAAGGGAACTTCACAAGTTACATAATTTTACGTTTATTGATGTGAAAAATGTGCAAAAACACTTTTTAAAATTTATATTTGAAATTTAAAAAAAAAACATGTTTTACTCTAAAACTGTGAGAAAATCAAAGCCATAAACCTAAATAAGTTAATATTTAGTAATATTTAGTAAGTTAATAATAAAAAAATTGAGCCATCTCAAAAAATTTGCTTTCAGTAAGATTTTATTTGGCCGCAGTACCAAAAGTTTCCACTAGATGCAATTCGTCTCCTATTAATTTCCAAAGCGGTCATTTTTGACCACGAGGAGCACAAGTGTGACTGTTTTTTACAGGACCATTTAACCTGTTCAAATTATTTTTTACCATTCGGTCGGCACCATTCTGATGAATATTGTAAACAAAACAAATTTCTCAGTCAAGAATGACTAAAGAGCACCAAGGACTGTTCCACAGGTGTATGTGCGATAATTGTTTATGGTTCAGTGAACAAGCATGAAAAACACCCTTTTCAATAAAGATCTGTACAGCTTATTTAAATTGTACAAATATATTGGCTTGACAGCCAATGGCTACTGTATGCGTGTGAACACTCTGACTGACATCTGATTTTGTGTTAGATAATAAGAGTAGTTTGGAATGACATGAGGATAAGTGAACTATTGCGTTAAGGTCAGCATTTGAAATCTTTTGAGCTGTGAGCTAATTTGGTCTCTCTGAAGACAGCACATTAAAGCCTTAGAGCAGGCTGATTGATCTATGGATGTTTGCTGATCTCCGCAGTGGAAAATCAATGCTTGGCACAGACATAAAATCCTGTCTGTGCCGTCTGACTGGCGGGGAGCAAGTCATGAAAGTAGTCACGCCATTGACGGGTCGATCACTCACTTGGTATAGTGGCGCAGTTTGGCCTCGATGCTGCGGTGTCGCATGCACATCCGGGTCAAAGCGGACCCAATATCCCTGGTGGCACCTGACAACAAGACAAATGAAAGTTAAATAAAGAGCTAACATTTGAGTCGTGAATCAATATTTTTGGAAACATCAGACAACTTTGTTTTCCACATTTAGATTTGAATCATGGATATAAAATGGCCACAAGGGGGCAGAGTAATCAGAAGCATAAAAGCAGGTCTATTAGGGAAAGGTATGTGCTTAGTCAGTGAAAAAGAAAGACAATTGCACCATATTCACAAATAGAACACTTCCCAAACTGCATGGCTCTGATCCATCAAGAAGTGCTCACTGGCTTGGTGACCTTGAACACAATTACATAGCGGTGTTAACTCTCCTCTCCAGCCAAGTGTAATTAAAATGGGGTCTTAAGCTGTAAAACCCAGCCTGCCTGGGCCTTAATACAACCAGCTCATCCAAGATTTCCCCCAATCCTGCCACCACATCTGATGAAACTGAACTCTGTCGGTACGAGGGCCAGTAGGTTGCACGGGATAGAAAGGCCAAAGTCTCTATTTACAGAGTTCAAAGGGCCAGTGGATATAAGGGAATATCTGATTGAATATGATAACTAGACATGGTACTCGTAAATAAATAAAGGGTTCTCGTATTGATTCCACTTAATGATTCTAGTTTCTTAACTGTGCCTTTTTAAAGTCTTTTTATAGGCAGAATAAATGCAACAAACAGAAATGTGGTAACCTATTTCATTCATTAAAGGGGTGATGAACTGAGAAATCAAAATTTCCTTGAGCTTTTGAATTCTAAGAGGTCATCATATTATAAGAATATCCTGTAAGTTTCAGAAGTGAAAACGTCCTAGTTAGACCAATAAAATCTATTCTTGACACCAGGCTCAGCAAACGACTCGTTTTTCAAAGTGGGGAACTATGACGTCAAAGAGGATAAAACACCACCCCTGTAGAAGATGATTGACGCCTACTTCAACACGGCCGGTTTAGCCCCGCCCACCGATTCGCGCGTGATGATAAACCAGATCATAAGCCAGTGTTGAAACTCATTATAATATGCAAAACTGTTATCCACTCACAGCAGTGGGCGTTTACTTCCAACTCTTCAATGTGAGACACCCATAAAAAACGAGCGTTTTTGAGCTAAACTCAAAACAAGGGTAGAAAATAGCCTATTACTTATTCATTTTGATATTTTTGAATGTAAAAGCCAAGTTGATCTATATATAGATGATCAATATAAAAAAAAAATGTAAAAGCCTGTTCATGACCCCTTTAATAATTACTACAAATTACTGGGCTTGTTTATTTTTACAAAAAAAAAGTTATATTGTTGGAAAATATTGTTATAAAATCCCTTTAGGCTGAAGGAAATGCAAATAAACATTTCAGCTGTGCTGCTATTTTGGATTGCAAAAGAATAGGATGCAGGAGAAAGTTCAACACTCTTACTTCAGCTAAAACACAAATGTGACGTTTAACTAAAGTCATTTTTGCTTAGTATGGTTAAATTGGATCATCAGCAAAAAGTGAGATTAAATACATAAAGTATATGTGTTATTTAATAAATATAAAAATGTCCTTAAGGGGGCAGAGTAATCAGAAGCATAAAAGCAGGTATAAAATCATTATTGCAGGTTTGTATAATAGTATTAGTTTGTATTTCGCTGTTTTTATTCATTTTGAGGAATACTGAATCTGTTTTTGTGCACATGAGATGAGTAAATGAATGCTAACATTTAGTCTAGAAATACTCATTGCAGCAAACTCTGTCTTCATACTTCAGTGAAAAAGAACTGATTCTTGGTTCACAACCCAAACTGATTGTGAATTTCACAAAGTTTTAAAAGAATTGAATAGGTGTTTATTGTTTTTATACACCAAATATAAATGTGTGTGTGTGTGTGTGTGCAATAAAAAATAGGAGCAGCCCAGATGAACAGCACTGCCGCACTCTCCATCTCTCCATCCAGGTCCAAAGGGAAAAGGAGGGAACCCGGTAAAGGGATATCCCTCCATTCTTCCACTCTGTATCTGCCTTTCCTGTCTGCTCAAGTTTCCTAAACACCATTATTACAGGAGAGAATGGGAGAGGCCGGCAATAACCTGGCCTCCTACCTCACATGCACAAACACAAACACACACACACACTCTCAATGAAACACACACACAACTACTGAAACACCAGAACTGAAAAACCAACATTTGAAGATTTTTAAGCTTTTAGATTCACATGATTTTAACCAATGATTTTCACATTTGTCCCATTGGGTGGGGCACTGACAGATTCATTGGTGGCCAAACCAGGTGTGAATAAGAAGAAATGAAGGTTAAAGATCAGCCATCTGAATCCTCGATCTGAAGAGCTGTACTCAGGAAATGATATGGCAAAAAATTCCCTGTGTATCGCATTTGGCACAGACCCACAGGTCCATCCCATGGTGTCTGTCTGCTGACAGAAAGTCCTACTGTCAGTACACAGTCCAAGAGCACACACATCTCGCATCCTATTCCCAAAAGTCTTCAGCGAGGCAAATCAAGTTGAACGCTACAGGTGTTGAAACATAACAGAGCTGTCCTCGAGTTAATTTGTACACACACACACTTCATATGATTTCTAAGCTGTTTTCCTCATGCCATGGGGACCAAAGAAATGGCCCCACAAGGTCAAAAATGACTGGTATTCCTATCCTTGTGGGGATATTTGGTCTCCATAACAGGTACACACACACAGGCAAAGATGTTTTTAAAACGCCTAACTCTAAAACATAACCATCGCAGAAAGCTGCATTTTTTAAAAAAAAAAACAAAAAAAAACGTTTAGAATATTTTTTAGCGGACATTGACATGTACCAAGGGCTGAAACCTGAATATAAATGTACTGGTCAAACTAGCACACACACACACAAACACACACATTTGCATGGCTCAATGCAAAGTTCACAGCTGCACTTTAGCTCAAAAACGAAGGCTTTTTATCTCAAAAACAGACCTTCTCAACGTCACTGCTACAGTCAAGATGATATGCTACACAAACACACACATTCACACACCTGCCAGCATCCCCTTCCCTTCCCTTGAGGGATCAGCTGACAGCTCCATCCTGAAAGCGTTCAGAGACTTCCTGTATCCAGGAGTCCCCTGGCCTCCCACCCTGACCGGACACACAGAACTCCCACAACCTTCCTTCTGATCACGTGACCAGGCTTCAGATGCTCCATTCAGTCAGACTCTCACTGCCTCAAACACCTGCCCATGACTGGGAAGCTATTTAGCAGATCTGTGGACCCTTGAGGAACTACTCATGTGATCAATGGCTATTTAAAGGGATAGTTCCCCCAAATATGAACATTTTATCATGATCTACTCACCCTCATGTCATTTCAAACCTGTATGGCTTGCTTTTTTTCAGGGGGAAAACTGTTTTTGTCGATCCAATGAAAGTCAGTGCTGTTCAAAACAACATGTCGGACATTGACTGGATAGCCAAAAACACTTTTCATTTTTCAAAATATCTTGTTTTGTGTTCTGAAGAAAAAAAAGCCATAAACTGAAAAAAAAAATTGCTTGTCAATTTTACAAACAATTACAGACTGAAATAAATGTTGAATTTTGATATAGAAAATACGTTTTTTTATGAAATGTACTCCAATATTTGATTTATTTGAAAATTATTTTTTACTGTGCATAGGGGTGGAACGACATGAGGGTGAGTAAATGCTTACACAATTCTCACTTTTGACCTTGCTGGTTCACTGGTGACCTCAACTGACCTCAACATTTTATAGAAGTGTAAATTATTGCGCAACTACAAGTGTGAATTTTTGTTTTAAAGAATAACTTGCATAGATTAATTGTTCACGATAACATGAAGAATGTGCATCTCTCTCTCTCTCTCTCTCTCTCTCTCTCTCTGTGTGTGTGTGTGAATGGATACGTGTGCAGGTGCAGAAGTGGTTGGCAGATACTCTTAACAGAGCCTGTGAATGGTTGGCATTGCAACAGCCATCATTAGCGAGTCAAACAAGATGATTCATGGTCTCCTCTCTCTTAACAAGTCACTGTGAATGCTCTGCTTTGTGCACATATATATTATACATGTACATACATATATATATATATATATATATATATATATATATATATATATATATATATATATATATATACTGGTCAAAATATATAAATAAATGACCTACCCCAACCCCATCCCAAAGCCTACCCGTCACTGGGGTTAATAACATTTATGAGTCTTCTCCTACCATCCTAGGAAAAAAATATCGCTCCCCAGATGTAGATCTACATTTACCTTCGTTTCGCTCTGACATTTAACGGCGTGGATAGCTCAAAATGCGTATATGACACTCGACTTGAAAGTGGCGTGTATATGTTTACGCAAAGTCATGATGCCATGATGATTTTGATGTAAAATTAATACATCAAATATTCAACAAATACAAATATTCATACAAAATATTTATTATTTAAAGGAACACATTGACTTTTTTTTGCCTTTAGCTTTTTCACCGTATCCCCCAGAGTTAGATAAGTTCATACATACCCTTTTCCATCTCCCTGCGTGCTGTAACTCTGTCTGATGCACCCACCGCTAGCCTAGCTTAGCACAAAGACTGGATGTAAATGGATACAGCTAGCATACTAATCCCAATAACAGACAAAGTTACGCAAACATTTTCCTATTTACATGTTTTGTATGATTTGTGTATCCCAATATCGTGTAAATATTGGGAACTATATTCTCAGAAGGCGAAGCACTGCTACTTGGGAGGAGTGATTACTACTGCAGCACCTGAGAGGCACTGTGGTAAGGAGCAGGAAGTTAGTTCAGAGTTGGAGTAATAGAGTCAGTCAGCAATTACTAGATAGTAAAAACATAGTTTACAATCATGGGTGTTCGTTGTATTGTAAAGAGCTGCGACAAAAAACGGGAGAGGTAATACCATGATGTTTCATAGAATTCCAACCAAAAATGCAGCCTGATAAATAAATATAGCGCAAAGGGAATAATAAAAAAAAAAGATTTTTGCAGTCAGTAAAGCAACAATGTGATGTCAAGCAAAAAAAAACTATTTAAACAAAATATATTCTGATAATGTTTTCAATGGTGAACAAAACAGGTTTAAACTGGAAACCATTTCGCTTGGGCAATATAAAAATTGACCTAAAATAATTGACACTTTTTTTCAGTGTAGCCAATGTTTTAGCACACTCACATTCAGTTTGTTTCCATTCTGGGACTCTCCAATCAAGTCCTGATGGTTAAAATGAAGTCTCTAATTTTTTTCTCACTGAATATCTAGTTTCACTCAGAAATAAACCACTTTAGAAAAGTACTACGAGTTGATCTACGAATGAGGATTCACTTTACATTTAAGTAATATCTCTTTGGGGCCAGATCATGAAGTGCTGAAATACTCAATGCTTCATATAAACACATCCACATAACCCAGCGGTAACCTCAAACATAAATGCACATGAGTAAAAACAAACATGTGCACAGCTTGTTCCCTCCTCTCACGTTTTTAGATGAAGATGTCTATGGAAATTTCTATATCTGTGTTATATAACGATCTAATAAACCATCAGACTGATAAACTGAAAAAAACTCAATGTCAAAAACACTCTCGCACGTTCAGTCTAGCACGAGTACATGGAAAGAGGCAGGAAGACCAGTGACAGCAAATCTGAATTTGGCCCCCTGCCTTCACTGTATCTGTTCTCAATTACTCTAGACTTCCCAGGACTCTCTCCTGGCATGAGGGGGGACATTAAGGATCCCCATGTGTGTGTGTATGGCTTAGTGTGAGTTTGTGCATGTGTGTTTACAGCCTGTATAAGACTTCCTGTCTGGGGGATAGAGTAGTGCTGCTAAAAATACTCTATAGTCCTCCTCGCCAGATGTGCTTCACATTATAGCTCCAGCAAAAACAGTCACACATTTTACTAAAACAGACATAATAGGGACCCCTCCTCTCTGTCTGCCTCTCTCCCTTTCTCTCTGTCCGTCTGTCTCTCTATTAAGGTTGACAGTTCGGTCAGGCGTAAGTTGGGGATAGCAACATCAGTTACTTTTCCCTGGCTGCTATTCCTCATCTTCTTTTCCATCGCTGATTCTTGTATGTGACGTGTTCAAAGGATGTCAAAAGATACTTAATTAGTAAACAATAGTACATTTATTTAAATCTAACAATTTTAATCTAACAGTATATATGTGTGTGTACACTATATATGTATATAAATATATTTAAACGTGTGTGTGCACTATATATACTGTATGTGTATACTGTATGTGTGTGTGTTTAATAATGTATATTATTAATCTATGACTCGTTTGTAAAGAAAAAAGTAAAACTTATCCACACAAATTTTGTTTGTAAAGTGTTGATTATGGAAGCTTCTAAATGCAAAACAGGTTTCCTCTAAAAAAAATGTGTGTACTATTTCAAGGATGTAAAACGAGGATGCTTGCTTTTACTAAAGACTAATATTGAAGGATAGAGACTGGATTTATCATCTGCTGATTCTGCAGTTTGTCTAACTTGACAGTTTCCCCATTTAGCAGGCTTGAAAATACGTACATATGATACATCTAAATATATATAACCATGCTATTACCATTAGATGTACAAAAATCAAGGTACCGGCATGTCCATTGATGAATGTACAAAAAAAAAAACTGTGGTGTTAGTCCACATCCAGTTTCATGTGACCCTGTCCAAAAAACCATAGCACTTTTTGTTACTGAATAATTATACACATTGTAAATACACATTGATGGCCTAAGACACGAAAGGCGCGGTTTGTGTGAGAAAACGAACCTGTTGTGCTTGCGCAGACAGAAGCGCGCTCGCCCTATACTTGGACGTGACTGTGATTACAAGAGGTAAAAACGATATAAATACTGTTCGTTTTCTAACACAAACCACGTGTTTCGTGTCTTAGGCCATGTACTTACATTTACGAGTCATTAAATCATGTTTAATTTGGACTTCTCTGTGCATGCTCTTTGAGTAGGACCCCATATACCTCCATACTGTGACTGATAGACAAGAACGGTTTGACCTAAAAATATCAAAATTGAAAATACTGTGGAAACAAAAACACCTACATCTTAGATGCCCTTGAGGTAAGCTAAAACATATCAAAAATTTATTTCAAAGTGAACTATCCTTTTAATAAAACATTTGGGAGCAGTTTGGGGACCAAAGTACCTGATAAAATGGGGAGTTACCGGTAATAGAAAAGGGTGAAATGTAGCAAGTGTGAATCTGACGGTATAATCTCCGGTGCCAAGTAAGACAAATTCTTGCCCATGCCCCACACTCCAGATGGCTGGCACGGATACATGCCATCTGCCAGTCCAGAGCTGCAGGGAAGATTAGCAGCCCACTGCGTCCCATTGACACACACTCACACTAACATGCACAAACTCAGTCTGTGTGTCAGAACAAGGTAAAGAGGATTACACATTTCTATCTTGCCACTGCAAGCCGGGGGAAATCACTTCCAAGCTCCTTCCTTATATAGACATACACACTCATACAGTATATATACGCTGAGAAGAGCCTTTCATCAGCATGGATGGAAAACACACAAACACAGACCCAAGAGCCATCATTAAAACACACCTCACTCCAATCCCATGATAGGGGGGTTTGTGACCATCTCCCATGGTGCATCTCTCACAACATAAGAAATTACCCACAGGACTAACTATACACTTACACAACTAAATCACTATGGGGTAATGCAAGCGCCAGCATCATATAAACACAGTGACTTAGATGTGCTAATAAAGAACTAGATGAACAAAGCATCTATCATTACATCTGACTTGTGTTCCAGTAAACATCCCTGTTCCAGCATTCATCACGGAAAGTGAATGTAAGCAAATGCAGCTATTCTTAGAGCCCAGACATCCAAATGCAAGTCAAACACAGACATCAAACACTTCCACGCCTGTCTAACACGTGCTCTAATAGACTGCCCACATCTGCTCTATAAAAAACACTGACCATGACGCCATGACTATAAAGATCACAAACAAGCCAGACTGCTGGACTCCTTTGCCATCAAAGGCAGGGAGTCATAATAGAAGAGAAAGGTTTAAGAGAGAGAGAGAGTGGCAGTATGTAATTTCCTTCCATATTGACGTTCCTTGTAATGGTTTTCGCAAGCCTACCAACACTCAACTTTAACTGACCTTTTCTCGACTATCTTAAATGCATATATAGAACAATAAGTCGAGTTGGAAGGACATGAAACCCCTAATAATACCCTCTTAAAAAATACAGCAAGGCTGGTCAGCAGCATAAGTTATGTTCTGGGACCAGCACGGGATGCTTGTTTGTTGGTCCCCAGCATGGGAAGCGCAATGGGAAGTGGACCAGCAAACCAGCTCAGTTTTGCTTTATTCTAGTCCACCAGCTTGACCAGCACTATACCAGTTCTAACCAACATAAACCAGACTGGACCAACATGGAATTCAGTTTTCAGCAGGGTATAGTGGTCAAAACTGACATCCAGGCAATCATGAAGAAGAATTTGAAAGGTGAACTGGTAACACTGTACAATAAGGGTAGAAATGTTTTCATGTTCTTAAAAAAACATCACAGCATTTATTAATTTCTACTTTTACTGCTGCTTATATTAACATTAAAGGGGTGATGAACTGAGAAATCAAATTTTCCTTGAGCTTTTGACATCTAAGAGGTCATCATATTATAAGAATATCCTGTAAGTTTCAGAACTGAAAACGTCCTTGTTAGTCCAATAAAAGCTTTTATTGACACCAGGCTCAGCCAACGACTCGTTTTTCAAAGTGGGAAGCTATGACGTCAATGAGGATAAAACACCACCCCTGTAGAAGAAGATCAACGCCTACTTCAACACGGCCGGTTTAGCCCTGCCCACCGATTCGCGCATTACACGCATTGCTAAATAACATAGATGCCTACCTCGTGATGACAAACCGGATCGAGCTACCGAGCAATAAAATATGCACTGACAAGTGAAACTCATAATATGCAAATCTGTTATCCACTCACAGCAGTGAGCGATTACTTCCAACTCTTCAGTGCGAGGCGCCCATAAAAAGCGAGCGTTTTTCAGCTAGGCTCAAAACTAGGGTAGAAAATAGCCTATTACTTATTCATTTTGATGTTTTTTAATGTAAAAACCAAGCGAACGTCATAAGTTGACCTTAGACAACAATATAAAAAAATTTAAAAAGCCAGTTCATGACCCCTGTAGCACTAATGTATTCTGAATGAACATGAATTAACAATGAACAATAGTATATTCATAATTATAATTATAAAATAATTAAATATTAATGTATAACATGAATGTAATTATAACATTCTGCATAAACTAAATGAACCTTACTGTAAAGTACTGTACTGCCACATATTCAAACACTTTACATGTTCAGGTCACTGAAAGGATGTGGTTGTTAGTTGATGTGACTGTCCGGACTGTTCGTGGTTATTATGGGCCAGCTAACTGGGGTGATGGGGGTTAGAAATGTGTGTCACTGGAAGCCGGTGAGACGAGAATCTGTCTGATGTCAGTGTTTTAGCGAGATCTCCAGCTGTGCCAGTGCCCCCAGCCTGTCCCTAATTCAAAGAGAACGCAGGCCTACAGTTGCTGACACTTAATGCCAGGGATTATATACAGCCCTCTCATTGGCGCAGAGAAGATATAATATCAGTGTGGAGCTACTGTAACCCCTAAAAAAAGCTTGTAATGAATTCACTTTTTAATAATCATTTGATACACAATGGTGTATACTAGTGCAACTTGTAACTTTTATATCAACACAAAGTCATAAACAACAGACAGAGAAGGTCAGAGGTGAAAATGCTCCAGTGACAGCTATCTGTACTAAAAGTATTGACAGTTCACTGAACTAATTTATGCCAGTGCTGTATGTTTGGAGTCCGGTGCAGAACAAAGCGCTCCCGCAGGACAAATGGAATCAATCTGGTTCACTGGCATCTGGTAATGATTCTGAACTGGGCAGAAGGGTGAAGGTGGATAGGTTTGCATTTGCTGTTACTAGACTGAAACAAAATCAAAAGTGACATAATCTGCCCCTTTAGACTCTAGTCTATAGTGTATAGTCTGTACCTTAACTTCTTATCACTGCAAGTTTTGTTTAACCAGCTGTATGGCAAATACAGCCAAAAATATGCTTAAATATGCTAAATATGTATATGTGGCTTAGGAAACATACGCTTTGAAAAAGTATTTTGTTCAAACCTTTAAATGCCAACATACTGTATAAAGTACTACACGTATAAAAACATATCTTCAATCCATTATATGTATTTCCCAAGGCCATATATAAGCCTGTCTAACCCCAAACTAAAATGTATGAATCATAGATCATAATCCTGTAAAAAAAAAAAAAAAATCTATTCCACCATAATTTATCTCCCACACCAAAAAGATTTTTAAATCAAGAGCTTTATATACGTCTGATATGTAGTGCTGTAACCTTGCAGATTGTGGTACCCAATAGCAACCATCCATTTTGTCCAATGTGATTGGTTGGTGAACACACAAACCCACGCACACTGCATGGGATATAAAGATCCATTGCATTCAGCGCTTGTGTACATATGGTGCAATTTACAATAACTTTACAAATGAGTAATTCAGCTCTAGGCAGATAGCTATGCCTGACCCACATCCTTTAACTGTGTTGATGAAGGCTAGATTTGTTTGGCCTTGTCTGATCCCTGAAGGCAGTAACTAGAGGATTTTAAAGGCAAAGGAAGGATTCAGTTTCAGAGCTACAATAGCAGCCAAGCTAGAAGCAGAATTAAACTATGATGAAACATGACTCTCAAGCCATTTCCTACTGTAGTTAACAGAACAAACCCAAAGTGACCTATTTCTGCTGTATTCATATTTAAGTATGAACGACTGATTGAAATTAAAACAAAATCACAATATGCCTTAGTGCGATTATAAAACCGCAAAGCCTGTATTTAATTACATTTTAATCTGCATGCTTCAGAGTGAAGCGCAGCAGTGTTCTTGCAGTACAAGGGAGCATCTCATGATCTGGTGTTTTCAGAGTCTCAGAACAAGTAAATATTCACAGTAAATGCTGATCTGCAAAAATGTATGCATCTGATCTGAGTTTGGGTCACTCTAATGAGCATTAGGGAACGAACATGTGCTGACCATATTCCCATACTTGTAATGAGAAGCGTTTATCAACAAAAGAGCAGGGATCCCTACGTTTTTTTTTTTTAACTTTGATTTAAAGGAATAGTTCACCCCCAAATGATAACGAATCCCATAATTTATGGCCATTGGCCATCCTAGGTGTATATGACTTTCTTCATTCAGCCCAAAACAATCTGAGTTATATAATATCCTGGCTCTTCCCAGCTTAAGTGTTTGAAGCTCCAAAAAGTGCATCGATCCATCATAAAAGTAATCCATACAACTCCAGTGGGTTAATAAATGCCTTCTGAAGGATTATGTAAGAAAAAAAATACATATTTAAAACTTCATAAACTGTAATCACTGGCTTCCAGCAACAGACGTACACACGTTCATGAGAGAGCCGGGTTTCAATGGAAGGGTGACCTGGTGGTCGCAACGGCGATACCAGCTCGCTTTTTTTCTTATCAGTGGAAATAAAAGACTCAAAATACTCTGTTGAATTTGATCTTACACGTAAGTGTTATACATCATTCAAAACTGTTAAATGTCTTATTTTATTTGTGTAAATTCATAATAAAAACTAAATGTTGCATTTTTTGCAAAATAAAGAAAATAAAAATGATGTGCGTTTTGCGTCTCTCAATGTGAAGTTCATTCTGAAATGCGACAGAAAATTAACTGTAACTCAGCGAATTTTTGTCATACAGACTTGAGACATTTGTCTTTACAAAGCTTAAAGTGTCTTTGTTCAACTGATGTAAATGATATCAAAAACAAATACTCACTGTTTAAGTAATCCGTATGAAAGCAACAACATCTACAGTTTCTCAAACGCTTTCTAATGTGAACACATTTAAAAACATGCTTTTCTTTTTCACGTTTACACAAAGCCGGGTATATAGCGAAACAAATATTTTCCCCCTCTCCATTTTCAAAAATAACATCGTTCACACAGCCGCATAAATACGCCATCGAGCGCCATCATAACTATGCCAAACCTATTGGCGGCAGTGTAGGGAGAAGGATAAAGCCATGCAAGCCAATCAGAATCGACAAGAGAGAACCTAAAACGAACTTTGTCCCAGTTCACACGACAACACATAACCGGCGTTTTCAGAAATCTCCACTTTGGCCGGAGTTTTTAGAAATAATCGTTTTCTGTGATAAAAACGGGGTTTTTGTGTAAACGAGAGGCCAATCCGCAGGGAAATATCTGCGTTTTCCCTTCGTGTAAACGGGGCCTTAAATCGATTGCTGGACATTGGTATGTTATTGTACATACAGTAGGTACATCTGATTTATGATTTAGCATTGTATTAGTTACCCCCACCCCCAGCACTTCTGGGGTGAGTTACCTTCACCCCACCCCCAGCACCCCCACACTGAATATAGTGTAATCAGACTTTAGCCATGAAAATGTCACACAAGTAACAGAAATAAGCACAAATATCAGAGCATGTCAGAACACCAGAAAACGACTCAGACCCCAGAAGGTTAAATCACAATAGTCTCCCAAAACGCCATCAACAACCTTCTGCAACTCAAAAATGTTGATCATTGTGATCTCAACTTTTTAACTGAAAAATGTACCTCTGGTGTTGGTCCCCATGTCTGCCACCTTCTGAAAAGCATCGAGGAACGCTGAAGCCGCCAACACTGTGGTTCTGTGAAGGGAGTAAACAGAAAAACATTTATAGTCATCAATGCCAGTGTTGATTAAGAACAGCAGGCAGACCTGTTGAAAATCAATCTGATTCACTTCTTAAAAATGCAGTTTAAGGCCCGAATGGAGGGCTTGATGTGGACTTGCGGTCTCATAACCTTCGCTTGTTTGTCATTTTATGATTCAGAAGAGTGCTCACGAGGGCTTTTTGTCGATTCCACACTGGTGTGAACTATTACCCAACACAGCCCATGCGGCAAAATATAGGTCGCAAGGGACCTATAAGGGGAGCATCATTGTCTACAAAAAGATGAAATAAATAATCAATAAAAGGACATCTGAAGTGTTAAATCACCTTAGCTGGGAATGTAGTTTTGTGGCCTTTGCAATGAAGTCTTCCCACACCGGGTATGAGTACTACAGGAAGGAAGAGACACATATAAGAGAGTTAGTAAGGACATAAACCTTAAAACCTAACTTCACACATACAGGTATCCTAAAACGGACACTCAAAACTCCATGTACTACAAAGAGAGAGCAAAGCACTTCAGATGAGGACCTGAAGGAGTCCACTGAGCAGTGGTTCACTTTTAAAAAAACTTTTGCTGAAAATTTGATGAAAACATTCCAGGATTTTCTCCATATAATAGACTTCATTGGGAACCAAACGGTTCAAGGTCCAAATGAGAGTTTCAGTGCAGCTTCAAAGGGCTTTAAACGACACCAGACGATGAATAAGGGTCTTATCTAGGACCCTTCGAGTCATGACTCGAAAAAAGATTTGTTCATTTTGACGAACGAGTTCAAACAGGAGAGTCACGAACGCTCATCACAGAACAGAGCTATAGGCGAGCATTTGTGCTTATAAAACTTAAACTTTTTAAATTATTTTTTAAAATGACCGATCGTTTCGCTAGATAAGACCCTTATTCATCGTCTTTTGTCATTTAAAGCCCTTTGAAGCTGCACTGAAACTCTCATTTGGAACTTGAACCATTTGGTTACCACTAAAGTGCATTATATGGAGAAAATCCTGGAATGTTTTTATCAAAAACCTTCATTTCTTTTCGACTGAGGAAAGAAGGACATGGGCATACTGGATGACATGGGGGTGAGTAAATTATCAGCAATTTTTTTTTTTTTAAAGTGATCTACTCCTTTAACCAGCAACACTTCCTTTGTCAAGTAGAACCTCTGTAAACAACAGTAAAATTGTAAGATTTTAATTCCAAAATAATCATTTATTTTCACACTTGCAACTTTTATACAAAACTAATGAAAAATCATCAAATGCCTCAGGCTTTCACACTGGATCAATTCAAGAGAAAGTCTGTCTTTAATAAACAGAAAATTGTAGAGACAGGAAAGAGGAATCTTTTTAAAACTGTGCTGACAGCTCTTATTAGGAAACTGGAGAGGTTGGAATAAGATTGTCTTGCATGGTCTCTGTATCTGTCTGAACAGCCTCGGTCTCTATAGACATTTGTATTAAAAACTGGTCAAACATTCTAGCATCGGGTTTGCTGACACAACCGCTAAAGATGGAAACACACTAGCCACATAATAGAATACCTTAGATATCTACTGTAAGCAGTGGTTTCTTATTATTTCTTTAAAAAAATTATTAAATCATGGAAGTCTGAATTTATTTTTTGTTAGTGTTGGAATCTAGGTTTTCTTGTGTTTTGGAAGAAAGCTCTGCTCTGCTGCCCACTGTGCGCTTATTATTATTACACCCTTATGCCGGGGACACACTTAACGACAACCTGCAACATTCCAAGACTGAACTGAACAGTTTCCAATGACTGGAGCAGATTTTAAACACCGAATGTGAACACTGACTGAACACAACTGTTTCTGACTCGGCGCGTTTGGGCATTATCAGTCGTAAGCATCAAATTACATTCATACAGGGGACACACTTAAAAGCCTTACAGTCTTTAAGTGTGTCCCCGGCTTAAGTTACGCACAATCTGAAGTGCACTACCATATAAATGTTTGGTAAGATTTTTTTAAGTAAGTTTTTGAAAGACATCTTTTATGCTCATCTAAGGCTCCATTTATTTGCTAAAAAAAAGTAACACTCACTGAAATATTTGTCACTGTTATATTCTGTTAGTTTCTGTTTTCATGGACTTCCATTTTGTATTCATTTTTGTGTGTTGCCCTGTCTGTTTGTTTATTCGTTGTCTATTTGTCATTAAACCTCTTCTGCCTTCCTGCAACCATCCGTGACAATGTTGTTACAATTTAAAAAAAAAAAACTCTTTCCTATTTTAATATATTATAACGTGTAATTTATTCCAGTGATCGCAAAGCTGAATTTTCAGCATCAATGCTCCAGTCTTTAGTTTAACATGATGCTTCAGAAATAATTCTAATATGCTGATTTGGTGCTCAAGAAACATTTCATTAAAAAAACAACATTTATTTTAAATATATAACAATGTAAACGTCTGTTTTACTGTCACTTTTGATCAATTTAATGTGTCCTTGCTGGATAAAAGTATTCATTTCTTTTTACTTTTTACGTACTGTCCCCAAACCTTTGAAAGGTACTGTAAATGCATACAATAAGAAAGATGATTTTGACTCTCTAACTCCAACCTGTATCGCAGGTTTCAACTTCTAAAGTCTAATGTTGTGTGTTATTTTCCCTGATTGAGCTATTCAGTTGTACTATAAAGGAAACAGTAAATGTATTTCTTCATTTAATATATCTGCTCTGTTTTAAAATGTAGGCTAATATTGTAATGAAACATTTACAAATGAATTGGTATTAACCCTTAAAGACCTAGACCATTTTTGGAGCACCTGCACCGCTTGTTCTTTTCTTTGTTTTTCTAACCCATTATAGCAGTCAGCATCAAGTGCCATATATCATTTTTATCAGGAGAACTTGGAGTTTCAATCTATCTCATTTAAATAATCCAATTGTACATTTAATTTGTCTTAGAATGGATGAATTTACCAGATTTAAGAAAAACGGCAGCATATTTGTAGTGATTTTTTTTACTCAACTCAAACAAATCCTCCTGAAGTTTGGATTTTTTCCTTTAGAAAGCTGTACTTGGATATTTTACATTTCCAGATGTAATTTTGACTACATGCAACAATCCCTAAGCAAGTTATAGGTATTTATTACAACATTATTATAGGCGATTTTCAGTGAAAAGCATTGTTTCAGTGAAAACAGTGTTTTTTATACTGACAATTTAGATGTGTCCAAAAAAGTTAAGGAAGTAACATAAATAGAAACATTGTAGTAGAACAATGAAGCAAAAAAAGAAAAACACACCTTATATATAAATAAAACTTATATATATATAAACACACACACACACACACACACACACATACATACATACATAGCCTATATGAACTACTTTGACTTTACCTCTGTTCAAATTTCTAAAGAAAGATGCTAATTGGTCGTGCAAAAGACCAAGAACTATATTTATTGGTTGAGTATGATAGTTTTAACCAATCTGGGGATGGGGTGGGAATAAGCATTAACAGTCATTTATGATTGGCTCAGAGGAAAAAAAACGCACGGGTTTCTTTGACGAATCAATGCTGATCAAAACTTGATGACGCAATCACATTCACTACGGAGCTTCTGAATGTCCAAACGCGATTAACCCGATATCACAGAAAAGCCGCGAATCTCCTCTTTATGGGACTTTTTAAAGCATACGGATTGGAGCAGCGGTTCAAAAGTTATTTAACATTTAAGAACAACAGTTATTTTTAGCCGCCGGCGGCTGTATAGGTCTTATCACATCAGAATCAAACTGAGAGCTTGTGAATAGAATTTAGATTGTATCGAATCAGGAAATCAGTCAGTTAGAATCTAGGATAAAATAGGACTTTCCTAAAAAAAATCAATGTCTTGCTGTTTTTTGTTTTGTTTTTTTTTGTTTTGTTTTTTTTTTTTTGATGAAAGAAGAACCGTGTTGTGATTGGAATCAGTTAAAAAGCCCAAATTAGACTTTGAAGAAAAGTCCAATTTTGTGATTATTTCCTAGGCTACATGCAAGTTCCTGTGGCCAATGAACACATTAAACAAGATGACAGAAAGTCCTAACATTTCAACCCAAATATGAAACAGTAATGATGTTTTTTGTATGGTCAATTTATCATAAAAGCCCTTGAGTTTATCTGAATTCATGTGAGGCTATCACAGTCACAAACCAAAAGCTAAAAACAAACACCAAAAGTTTGGAAGAATTTAAAGTACACAATTACAAACAAATATTTAGCATTTATTAAATAAACTGGGTTGCACTTTAATATAATGGTCCACTTTAGACATTTTACTCACTATAAGAAACTTTGCAACTACATGTCAAATATGAATTTTAGTAGACTTAGGGTTTAGGTTAGGATAATAAGTTGACTTGTAGTAGTTGACTTGTAGTAAGTTGACTTGTAATAGTCTAATGAGAGTTAGTTGACAAGTAGTTGCAGTTACTTATAACTAGTAGAATGTCTACCATCGAAATAAAGTGTTAAATGTTAACTCATGAGTATAATTATTATTACGTATTTATTTCAATATTAGTTTTACAATTTCATTTTAAGTGAAAAAAAGTCTGTTTCTGTGTTTTCTGCATATTATTCTAAAAAGATATAGCTGTCATAAACCTTTGGCCACAGCTGTAAACTCTTTTATAGACCTTGGTCTTCCAAGTGAAATCACCGAGTACAGAAATGTTACAATATGCTAATTTTTGAAGAGGAGTTTGCCCTACTCAAATCATCATCTCTGACATTACAACACTCTCCGGCTGTATCCTCTTTACGACTGTTGATATACTGCATGTCAAACAAGCTGAACGTTGCCAGGGTTGGTCCTGTGCCAAGTCTGGAGCCGTTCACAACATATGAACTCCAGAACTGGCATCTGGCCAGTGAACTTCACTCAAACGCCAACTTTCAGCAATAACATTCACTACTGGAGCCACACGAGAACATGGAAACCATTTATGGAACAGTACGTACAACCACAGGGTTCTGCTTCAGCAACGCTACAGGCTGAAAAGCGCTCCAAAAAAGTTAGCAAATAGCTTTAGGAGAAGGAGATGGCCTTGAAAGGTTTAAATGTTACAGGAGAACAGATTCAGTTTATTTACACAAAGGTGATAAGACCTTGGATCTTTCAAAACATTTTTTTGCGTGCGCTTTAAATTACATTAGATGTATCACACAATAACATAAGATTTTGAATACTAAAAATGGTTCTTCTTAAAAAGATATGTGGTTCAAAAATCCAATATTTGTATGCCATGTAATATTATATCTCTTATCCTATTCCTAAGGTTGGACAAAATTGCCATTGTGATATCTAAATGATCTAAATATCTAAATGTGATATTCTAAATCAATTATCAATTGAGTTTCTGTATTACAAACTTTTCTATTCTGACAAAAATCTATACAATGCTTTTCCTAAATGTATGTCAATGTCCTACATACTGCATTGCATACAGAAAGCTGTTTTTGATTCTTTTTTACTTAACTCAATATCACAACAAGGCTCTGAGCAAGTGGGATTTTGGCCGAGCTCCACGTTTAAGCTCTCTCTGATGCATTAATATATCTTTATGAGCCATGCATAATCCCTGCGCATTAACATTGCTTTCAGAAATCATCAATAGAGGGTCAGTCTGAGAGATATTCTGACTCGAGTTCAAAATAGTGGTAAATGTCTTGGTCATTGGACAACTAATAGCTAGGCAGACTTTTAGTGGACCATTTTCAAATCTGTGAACGAGGAATATATGTCAAATAAAATGAATTGGGTTAAAATGGGATTATATGGTTGTTGTAAAATTCATGAGCCTCTAAACATGCAATAACAGACCGTGGTGCTAATAGTGCAAATATAACAGTTGACTTTGAAAACATCATTTTACATTTCTGTTCAAGCCTGGAAAAGTGGGTGGTGCCCATGTTTCTTATGAAACCCCTATATTTTGGAGAAAGAAAATATTTCTTAAGAATTTTGATCATTTCTAGCTAAGCTATTTCTAGACCTAGTCTATTTTCTGAAGAAAAAATGTCTTTTTCGTCTTTTACCTAGGCAACATTATTTGTATTTATCTCAAATAGAATGCACAAAATATCCTTTAACATATAAAAGGTTCAACAGACATCTACAAAAGGGTTCAATTCTCATTTCACAACAAAGCCCTCCATGCTGAGACCCCCATCTCATTAATCACAGCATCAGTGGTGCAGGCAGCTGGACCCCTAATGAAAACAAAGGCAGTAAAACACAACCATCTTTTTTTGTGCTTAATATCAATAAAACAGCACTGGTACCTTCATATCATTGACGATCGCCTGAAACAATCCACCCAGAGCGCCGCACTCCTTCTCCACACTCTCCATCATGTCACCAAGCCCTTGGTTGTTATTACACGCTCACTGAATCAACAGAATAGATTAAATGTCCTGATCCAAATAAGCTGATTTCTTTCTTCAGCGATTGAGATGAAAGTGTTCCATCACAGCCTAATACAGACCTCTTGTTGCTTCGGATGCAAATGTGAGCAACATGCAGCAGATGTCGGCAAAAAAGGACACAACAATTGAGGCTGTCGGGTGGCTGTGTGCCCGTTATCCAGGGAATGATGGCTGGGGTCAAAAGATTTGATTCTCCCCTCCCAACCCCCGGTCTAGGATACAGATGACGATTGGGGTATCATACTAAAAATCTGTGCTGTCAGATCCGCGTGGACGAGAGGTTTCAGCTTAAACTGACACTGTAACAGCGATTTTAGGATGAAAGAAGGAGTAGAGTGATGCAGCGAAAGACGGACGTGATATTCGATCCTCCAGGTTGGTGGGCGGGATCTTTGGGTTGGGGGCGGGGTTTATGGGTAGACATATGGCAAGTTGGTGTGTGTGTGTGTGTGTGTGTGTGTGTGTGTGTGTGTGTGTGTGTGTATAGGGAGAGGACAATTGAATGGTGGTCCTTTAAAGTAGCTTTAATGTGTCTTTGTGTGGCAGGGACAAAGTTAACAGCACAGCTGCCACTGCAGGTCATTAAACGGACAGTGCACTTTTTTTAACCCTTTAACTGTAACAAAAAATAAATAAATAAATAAAACAAAACGTTTTTTTCTAAATAAAATAACTTTGCACTTTTTAAAAAAATTCTCACTTAATAGTCTAATTATAATCAACTTTTCACATAAAATAAAAAAAAATACAAATATTCGGCTACCTGAAAATTACTTAACTTTTTTTGAAGTCATATGAAGCTTGCACATTACACATTCATGTAATATGAAAATAAGCACTGAACATTGATATGATTCAGAGAGTAAATCTAATATCTTAACCCTCAATCAGGTCATGGGGTCCATACTATACGACCCCAATCGACTTTTACTTAATAAAAAAAGGTTTCCTTCGTCTCAGTGGAATAAGATTTTGTGACTTTTCATACATTATCTATCTATACACACACACACACACACACACACACACACACACATACACAAAAACTGGGCTTGATTCGGCTATTCTGAAGGTATGTAAAAAAAATGTGTACACTTCTGGTCTTCGGGGTCAATATGACCCCACATTGAAATGAATGGGAAATGTGAAAAAAAAACTATATATATTTTCTTCATGTATCAAAAATACATTATTTATGATACAATAAATAAAAATCCAGCATAAATCTGAACATTTTTACACAGAGATGAAAGATGACAGAGCATAAATGCATTGTATCATAAAAAAATAAAAAAAATTCATATGCAAGCTAATGGTGGGAATTGTGTGGTATATGGATATACAGTGCAGAAGACTGTGTTAATACAAAAGTACTTTATATCTAAAAAAACACAGCATTAATGAATAGATGAGAAGTAAACAAAAAAAAGATATATTATTTGTATAATCAAAAATGTATTTTTTTTTTTAACAATTACTCAATCAACTGTTGGGGTCGTATAGACCCCGAAGCCCAGAAGTGTAAACAGGAAACGAAGACCATTTGAAGGTTAAATATCTAAAATTAATTTAAATTTAAACCTTAAAATTCAATTGTTTAACACAGTATGCAAAAAAGCACCTAATTTCAAATGGCATATACAAGTGACTAGAACTGTAATAAGCAATGCAGTGGATTTTCTAGACCTGAAGAGAATCCTAAACTGTGATCTAGGGCAAAGTGTCCTAAATCTTGACCTTGCTGCTGGACACTGTCCCTCGAGAGCTAAATGAGTGAAGTGGATACAAAAATTCATTACAGCCCTCCTCTCCTCTGATGGATATATCATATATACATATTTTTTAACTGGCCATCTCCACAAGCATATCTATACATACTGTTGCCATATGCAGGTATACGGCTATTGACCATAAAATAATGATTTACCTTCGCTCCCCAAATTCTGGAAAGGATGTTATGCAAGTATAGTTATGTAATCTTGTGGTTGAGAAATAGAAAGAGAGGTTCCCATATAAAATAAACACTTTCTGACTTTGAGCCATAGTTTTCCATCAGTTTCTACAAAAGCACTTAATACAGGAACCACATAGTTTAAAATTAGCATGACTGCAGTGGGATTTTATTGCGGCATGATTGTTTTATAAAATTTCCAAACTAAATTTCCAAAACATAACTTTAATTTAAAATTATAATGTTATTCTTTTGTGTGCGGGTAAGTTTTATATTACATGTAATTAATGTATATACACTTCTGGCCAAAGAAAAAAAAAAATGGACCAAGCCCAAAATGGCTAAGCTTTTAACTATCATAACCACTAAGTATTGGTCAGGAAATTAGCTAAATTTAAGCAAATGCATTATTTAAAAAGACATTGCTGTTTGAAAACAGAATTATTTTTGGCAGAAGTTATAGAAGAAGTTATGTGTGGAGTGATAAATTCATTAAAAACAGTAATACATTATTTTAGGGTTCTTTGATTAATCTTTTATAACATTATAAATGTCTTTACTGTCACTTGTGATTGATTTAATTCAACGTTGCTTAATAAAAGCATTAAAATTTTAAAACAATCTCACTGACCCCAAACCTTTTAACAGTGTGTATATAGCCTACGAAAGCATATTGCATTCACAATAAAATCTACCCTGTTTTTCTGAATTAGCAAGTTAATTATCTCAGAATTACGAGATTATTTTTCTTGGAAATTCTTTTTGCTCTGTTTATCTGAATTAATGAGTTAATTATCTCAGAATTACGAGATAATTTTCCATGGAAAAAAGTTCCATGTTCCAAAAAGTCGTCTTTGTTTCTGATTTTTTGAGATAATCAAATCATTCATTTAGAAAAACAGTAAAAACTTTTTTCCATGAAAAATTATCTCATAATTCTGAGATAATTAACTTGTCAATTCAGAAAAACAGGGCAAAAACGTTTTTCCATGAAAAATTATCTCGTAATTCTGAGATAATTAACTCGTTAATTCAGAAAAACAGAGCAAAAACTTTTTTCCATGAAAAATTATCTCGTAATTCTGAGATAATTAACTCGTCAATTCAGAAAAAAAGAGCAACAGCTTTTTTCCATGAAAAATTATCTCGTAATTCTGACATAATTAACTCGCCAATTCAGAAAAACAGAGCAAAAACTTTTTTTCATGAAAAATTCTCGTAATTCTGACATACTTAACTCGTCAATTCAGAAAAAACAGGGAAAAAACTTGTTTCCATGAAAAAAAAAATCTCATAATTCTGAGATATTTAACTCGTTAATTCAGAAAAACAGGGCAAAAACTTTTCCATGAAAAATTATCTCATGATTCTAAGATAATAAACTCATTAATTCAGAAAAACAGAGTAGATTCTTTTTCTTCAAGCGAGTTCAATACGTTTTCGTAATAGTCCTATAATTATAAACAAAATATTATATTTGAGTGTAATATTCATTTTTATATTCATTTATGCTTGGACTTCATATTTTGGCTCAACAATCCACACAAAAAAAATCAAGAACTTGCAATAGACTGAAAGTAGCATGTATTCTAAAACTGAATTTCAGCAATAAACAAACCACTTTAGAGAGCCACTGAAGAGCAGTTTTGATACAGTTATAATAAATGAGCCAACTGCATATAACTGACCACAATGAAACTGTGACCACAATTTCCTGGAGTAGTGCTTAAGAAATCTAAAAGCCCCCCAGAACTTTTCCAATGGAGGAGGATGTTGTGTTTCTCTTACATCACTTACAACCAGGAACATTCTGTTCTTTAAAACAGCTAAATTCCTCCAAAAAAGATAAAGTCAAGGAACCACCTCCGACCTTCTCAGTATTTAGGAGGCTGTAAACCTCATACAGTTGACAGGTTTGGCCATGCAAGCCAGAATGGGAGCTTGATGTTTGTCAGTAAATCTCTTAGATGATATTACCACACATACAGTCCATCAGAGAACCTCATGACCCTCACAATTGCAAAAGACCGAACATAAAGCATTTTCTACTTTAAACATTTCTAAAAACAGTGCT
Source organism: Pimephales promelas (assembly GCF_988280905.1). NCBI lineage: Eukaryota > Metazoa > Chordata > Actinopteri > Cypriniformes > Leuciscidae > Pimephales > Pimephales promelas. The sequence continues at coordinate 26,692,609 of NC_142778.1, forward strand.
GAAACTTTATAATCTGTAATGGGATCACTCTCACCTTTCCTTTATTATTATTATTCATCATGATGTGGGATGAAAACAAAGCAACGAAAGGCAAGGATGAACTCATTAAGATCACGCACATATGTTTTGGCTAACAGTTATTTTTATGGGCATGGTGATACTTAAAATACCATTCTAACCATAGTTTGTCTCCTGACTGGAGGAGAACCATCTGTGGTACCGTAACGTTCATTCCTCCCGGGCCCCTCGTTGTCCCTGCCGAGGAGGCGGTGGGTTGCAGGGATTCTGGGAGCTTGATCCATGCTGGGGCCTTCACTGAGAACATTTGAGCCAGTGGAATTTCCTCTTGCGCAGCCCGCTAAGCCAAAGGATTCCTGAAGATCTGCTAAACAGCAAGAAGCCATGTGGATCTCCCTGTGCTTGTGAAAGAGACAGAGAGAGAAAACAGATAGTAAAATATGCAGAGAGCATGAAGCAACAGAGAATGATAGACAGTGTCTTACCAATGAGAGGTTATTAAACATCTACTCTACAAATCAAAATTTTGGTGACAGTAAAAAAACACATTTTTTAAGATACTCAGCAGGACACATTCAATTGATTAAAAGTGACAGTAGTTATTAATAATGTTAATAAAATATATGTTTTTATAAATGCTGTTCTTTCTAACTTTCTAATCAAAGTATTCTGAAAAAAAGTGTATCCACAAAAACTGTTTTCAACATTGATAATAAATTGTTCTTGAGCACTAAATCAGCATATAAGAATGATTTCTGAAGGACCATGTGTAGACTGGAGAAAGACAGCTTTAGCTTTGCCATCATGGAGATAAATTACATTTAAAACATATTTTTAATTGTAATATATTTCAATTTTTCCTGCAATTTAATGAAATAAATGTGGCTTTGGTAACCGTAAGACTTATTATGCAATAGTTCAAGATCTCTAAACTATGTAAACATAAGCAAACAATGAAATATTGTGTTTATCCCATTTCAAGAGTGTTACACAAGACAGGATGTTTGACAGGGACAGCCAACCAGTTTAATCACTGGACATAGTGTTCTCAGTGTAAAGAGATATATGTGAAATTGCATATTTATAAACATACGGTAGCCTCAATAAGTATTTGGATACTTAATTCACTTAAAATGTCCCTTATAGATATAAAACATCTGTATTATCATCATATAAATGATTCTAGTAGATGTATGAAATTAATTTCTCTCAACTTCATAGACTAGCAGGCACAGATGCAGCTCATCAACATCACAGAACTGTGAATGTCAAATGTTACTTGAAATATAATGCAATGACATTCAGAATTGTTATACAAATACTTTTGGGGTGCACTGAATTACAATTCAGATTAAAACCTTTTGTTCCTCCTCACTGTAAAAAAATTATCATGATTTTAACGGTAAAAGACTGTTGACTGTTAATTGGTTAAAACTGTTAATTGGTTAACAGAACCTTTCCTTAGGCTACTATATAGCCTACGGTAAATAACTGTGATAGATCTAATGGTATATTTCATGTAATTTTACAGTAAAACACCGTTACATTTACAGTTTTTAAAGTGAAAATGAACAACTCATTGTATAATTTACAGTGAAAAACCGCAAATTGACATTCCCACAATTCCCTGTGTGACACTTCGCATTTGATGCATTTTTGTTGAAATAACTTGTTTCTTCATAGTTTGCTGTTATGTACACATGGGTTTTATGTAATATTTAATGTTGTTAAATTAATGTTTATTGCCTTTTTAAAATGTCATGTTACCATGATGGTGTTTAATGTTTGTGTGAATGAAACAGTGTAGCTTCTGTAAAATATTATTGTGATTCTTGTGGAAGAGATGCATTTTGAGCTTTCATACATCTTGTGTCTCTCATCACTTCTGTGATTGTTGGTTGTTAGTGTGTATTACAATGGTACAAAACAGATAATAATACTTTAAATGTTTGATAATTTTTTATTATTATATTAGATAATGAAATACGGTTTAGTTCTGTAAATTTAAGTACCTTGTTACCGTAAAGTCTTGCTACCGCATTTTATACGGTAAAGTTTTGGCAACCAAAGCTGCTGGTATTTTACCGTAAATTGAACAATCTTATTTACAGTGTTAATTTTTAGCAGTTCTACCCAAAGCACAAAATCAGATGCTAGATAGAACAATGCTATCTCATGACCAATTCGTACGAGTGATTAAAAAGTGGCAAATTCATACGACCTCACTCGTACGAATTCGCATGATTTGTCTAAACCCACGTGATGGTTAGGTTTAGGGGCGGGGTCAGGGGTAGGTCCTTCCTACGAATTCATACAAATTAGCCAATACGTAAAATATGTAGGCAACGATTTAGCAAAAATTTGTACGAGTGAGGTCGTACGAGTTGTTACGAATTAGCCACCTCGTAAAATTCGTTCGAATTCCTGTGAGAACAGCTTTAAAATTCAGTGATTTTTACTAACACCTTCGTGATATTATTATGTTCAGTGCTGCACAGCTGCTTATTCTAACAAACAAAGAAAGAAAGATGTTTGTGTCAAGAAATCAGAGAAGTTCTTTAAATAAACAGGGAGAGGAGAAAATCTGCTGGCTTTGCTTGCTATCTTCCTCTTTCATTCTGTGTCGTTACATCTGGCTGCCAAGAAGTAGCATGACAAATGTATTTTCCTTCTCTTCTTTCGGCAGAACATTCTCTGACCACATGAACCGCACAAGGATTCCAAACAGAGGCCAACAAAAGGCCAGGTATCACAGACAGGCTGCAGGAACAGAGAAAGACTCTTAATAGGCCAGGGAATTGTGTCTCTAGAAGTGCAAAGGTAAACAAATGAACCGACTACATCTCTTCAGACACTACCGCACTGTATTGACATGTAACAGCAATTCTCATGAATAAACTAATGATATAAAAATAAAGGATGAGGATGCCCAGGGACCTCAAGTCTAAATGGAGTTTCTTGTGTGATATTTCTTGTGTGAGTTTCAGCTGTCTAAACTATTACTGCGAAATGTTATTGGAAAAAGCGCAAAAGAAGTGTAAATGTTGCCCTCTGCTGGACAGAATTCCGTTGACTTCCATTTCCTTTCCAACAAGTTAAGTGTCAATAAACAACTGAGGATAAGAATTAGAAACATCCAAAGCAGAAAAGTAACCATATGTTTTTTTAATCAAACATTCGAATTTTCTTGACAAACTGATTTAAAAAATATACAAGAAAATAAAATGTGATCAATTTAAAAATACTTATTTTACATTGTCAGGTTCCTTTGCATAATTGCATGATTTGTCTGGTCTCTGCATTCGTGACTGTGGTCAGGTTGAAAACGGTTTTAGAAAAAAAGTTAATACTCTTTCTGATACTGAAATATATGGTTGTGGGGTTTGGCAAAAAACGGAAACTATACAGGCATTTGCATTGCAGCATTTCAGTGTAATAATTATGTCAGCATTAATGCTGGATAGTGACATGTGCTTTGCTTGAAAATAAAATAAAATAAAGGTGCTATAATCAAACTAAACTAAAATCTCCCAATTAAATTGCATGATGGTGGTCTACTGATGGTTCAGCTGTGCCTAGTTCATCTGTGTCAAACACTAGCACACAACAGGCTAAAAGGCTGAAAAATAAAGCAGCACACTCACTGTGTAAAAAAAGTCAAATGGTATAAATGTAAAGCGTTGATGATGTAAAAATAAGCATTCTCAAAGAGCCGTCTCTTTAGATTCTTCCACCACTGGTGCCGGACGGAAAGACAGAATTTCAGTGAAGGTGAGTCCTGGGGTCAAAGAAGGAGTAGAAGGAATGGAAGTGGACAGAAGAAGAGAGAGAACAGAGGGAAATTGTTTATTTCTTTAGCTCTTTAGAATAAACTATCACACCTATAAGAAATACTTGCTAATTAATGCCTTATGCATCAAACGTTGAAACTAGTTGTCTCATGCATTACACCAATTACTGCGACTTTAAAGGGATACTCCACCGTTTTTTTCAAATTAAACTATGTTATTCCCTAAACTAAGACAAGTTGATACATACCTCTGTCATCTCAGTGCGTGTACTCAATTGCTCTGCTGTGCGAGACACTTTGATAGCACTTAACTAGCCCAGTTCATTCAATATGGGCCAAGCCGAGAAGCGACCAAACACCTCCACGTTTTCCCTATTTACTAGAGCAGTGTAACTCGACCTAGGACGGTAACACAAAATAAAAGTTGCGCTTTTCTAAGCGTGTAAAACGGATAACTATATTGTATGGCGGAATACCAAAGCAAGTGCTTGGGAGCACTTCGACTCGGGCACAGTAATATCATCACTTGTGAAAAGTCCTCTCGCCCCTCTCACTCTCTGGAGTGATGAGTGAGGGAAAACATGGAGGTGTTTGGTCGCTTCTCTGCTTGGCCCATATTGAAAGAACTGGGCTAGTTAAGTGCGATCTAAGTGTCTCGCGATCTTAAAGGGATACTCCACTTTTTTGGGAAATAGGCTCATTTTACAACTCCCCCAGAGTTAAACTGTTCAGTTTTACCATTTTTAAATCCATTCAGCTGATTTTCTGATATTTAGAAGAATAACAGTAACCAGACAGTTTCTGGTCTCATTGACTTCCATAGTAGGAAAAAAATATACTATGGAAGTCAATGAGACCAGAAACTGTCTGTTTACTGATATTCTTCTAAATATAAAAAAAAATTGGCTGAATACATTCGAAAACGGTAAAAGCCAACTGTTTAACTCTGGGGGAGTGGAAAAATGGGCCTATTTCCAAAAAAAAGTGGAGTATCCCTTTAAGGGAATAGCATAGTTAAATTTGAAAAACAGTGGAGTATTCCTTTAAAGTGAGTCATATCAGGCTTTTCATTTGAAACCTACGTTTCCATTGCTCCACTGACTGATCAGCCTCATCTAGTGAATGGTCATACGGTGGGGCCTCGGTCTCCTCCTCTGGTTCACGAAAGTCAGAGAAGAAAGGAAGAGCTAGTCCCTCTGCCGCTGTTATTCTACTCTCAGGGTCCAAGAGCAGCATGCTGTCTAACACATTAATCGCTGAAAAGAAGAGCGACATAGACTCAACAAGTGACAAACAAGTATGTGACATTCGAAATTGTTTTCATCAAATGTATGCATGAAAGATGTACTTGGATCAAATAGCATGGTGCTAACCAGAGCTGGGTAAGTTACTCTAAAAAAGTAATTGATTAGTAGCGACTAATTACGTCTTCAACAGTGCAATTACATTACTGTACTAATTACTCGGTTTAAAAAAGTATTACATTGTTGATTACTTTCTAAATCTCTTATCAATCTCAAACAGTTGAACAAAACAAGGATCAACATAAAACTGGATCTTTTAATTCTTTCAAATAAATAATATAAAATTGCATAAATTATTCTTGAAATGACCAAAGTATTTAAAGGGAGAAGGTAACATTAAAAACAGGTAATATTAACATTTCAAAATAAGCATTACATTTTGATGATTAATCCACTATTGTTTTTTATATAGAATTGTCTATACAGTATTTTATGCAATTACATCAGAAGTCACTGTAATTCAATTACAGAAAGAAAATAAGAGTAATTCTTTACTTTTTCAAAGGATAAGTAATTAAATTTATGAACGGACTGCAATGAAAGTTGTGGTTACACTATTTTAAGTTGTCTGTGTTACAGTTTAATTACACATGTAAATACCAAGTAATAATTATTAACTATATGTACTGGTTTAGGGTTAGGTGCATGTAATTATGCATAATATTTATAATAATATATAATAATTATAGTTATTACTACAGTAACCACATGTAACGTGCAAAAAGAACACTGTAAAATAAAGAGTTACCAAAGTTCCTTTGAATAAAAGCATCTGCCTAATGAATAAATGTAAATGTAGTTTGTACATAACTTGTTCATGGACATTTATAATGATCAATATTTTAGGTTAACATTTATATGAATGAGTTTCTTTCTTTTAAACATAACATGACATTAACTTTTAAGCTTTCCTTCACAAGTTTATTTAAAAGTGATCCTGGTGTATATGGATTTATAAAAGTACAAATATTAAAACCATAAAATTGCATGCATATTAAATAAAAATAATTGCATAATAAAAAACGAATAAAACAATTAGCAAAATAGTTTTTAAAGGGATAGTGCACTTTGAAATAAATTTTTGGTATGTTTTAGCTTACCTCAAGTCATCCAAGATGTAGATGTCTTAGTTTCCGCAATTTTTTTATATTTTTAGGTCAAACCGTTTGTGTCTATCAGTCATATAATGGAGGTCTATGGTCACCACCTCAAAGAGCATTCTCTGTGCACCTACATCTTGGTTGCCCTTGAGATAAGCTAAAACATACCAAAAATTAATTTCAAAGTGAACTATCCCTTTAATAAATGATAACAATAATTAAAAGCATATAAACACACACTAATCCTTTTTTTTTTTTTTTTTTTTTTTTGTATTGATCGAGGAAAACACTTTCAAAACACTCTTACCTTGTGGGTTAACATTTGGTAACAATGCCCGAAGATCTTTCTTTTTAAGTTTTGGCAACTTTGCTATGTAGTTTCTAGCCTAGAAAAAAAAATATATAGCATGTGATTTTGGATTTTCACATCTGGAAAGTATTCATTATATATCTGGAGAGAGTTCTGCAAACTAATCTTAGTAGGAAAAATATGAATGAAACGCACATCTTCAGACTGTAGTTTGGCTGTGAACTCTTTTGTTGGCGTCCCTGTAATCTTCATGATCTCCATCAGCTGATCCAAGTCTGACGGATAATGGTCAAGGATTCATATACACTGGGGATGAGACTTAGGGACATAATCACCACACCAAAACCACAATTGCATGTTACATAATAAATATGTACATAAAACAATTCACAGTTGTCCTGCAAGGAAGGATACGGTCATTTCCTTTGAACAGTGGTTTCCCTAGCAGCATCTCGGCCATGATGCAACCGACCGACCAGATGTCCACTGAGGGGAAAATTCAAACAAACAACACATTTTTCTGAATTATCATCAGTTTAAATAGTAATTGTGGAATATCTAATTTATTAAGCTTTTTATACTGCTTTTATGAGAGCAGCACTGATATAAAACCACTATATATAACCTCTAATATATAATAAATTATATAAAAAAAATACAATATTATTATTACTACTTCTGATATTTAAGAATAACATTTAGAAATCAGTGCATGCAATGTGAGACTAACCAGTCTGTGTGTAATGCATCCAGCTAAGAATGACCTCAGGTGCTCTGTACCAGCGTGTCACAACATAGCCCGTCATTTCACTGTCTGTTTGCCGTGCTAGACCAAAATCCAGGATCTTTAATTTAAGACACGGAACAATAAGGCTTCAAACAAATCTTAATCTCTTCTAAAAGCAAACGAGATTAATACATGCACGTGGTGAGATACCTTAAGCTCACACTCCTCATTTACTGCCAGATTGCCTGGTTTGAGATCCTGCAAGGCATCAGATGAGGTTAGTGAGAAATGTGAGGTTTCGTAGTGAGAAATACTTGTTTATATGCGTGTATAAGACTGACATAACTGTGCTCACCCTATGAATGATTCCAGCAGCATGGATATACTGTAAACACAAGGCGATTCATGAAAATTTGTTTGCGAGGGTGTGTGAGCCTGCATTATTAAAATACTCACTTTGAGTCCTTTCAAAATCTGGTAGACCAGATACTGGACCTTGTCCTCTGACAGTCTCTGCGTTTTCATTAACTTTCCAAGATCAGTAGCCATAAAAGGCATGACCAAGTAACTGCAAAAGACGAGGAGAATCAGAAAATGATCATGCCTCTATTTATCCAAAACAAGCTGTCACCATCACAATCATGACTGTTTAAGATTGTAAAATACTCACAAGTCATGGAATCTGTCTAGAGAAAGGTCTGCAGTGAAAACATCCACAAGTCCAATAACCTGTACCAATTTAAAAAGAGAAAGTGGTTGCCAAATGCAGCACAACATGACAGTGTAAATCTGTAAATTTCTGTAATCTTTGGTGTCCTACATTATCATGCTTCATGTGTTTGAGCAGCCTGAGTTCCCGATAAGCTCTTTTGGCAAACAGGTCAGATTGGAAGGGACGATGGAGTTTCTTGATGGCCACCTTTGCCCCTGTCCTCCGGTCAAACGCATAGCTGAGGAGTGAATCGCCAGTTGTAAACAATTACATGCATTCTGAATTAGAAATCTGATACATAGTAGAATTTAACACAAAAGAGGCTTGCTTTCGCAAAAGAAACACCTAACACTGTAAAAAAATATTAAGTTAAAATTTTAAGTTCATTGAAATATAAAAAGTGAGTTAATACAATGAACGAGAATGCTTTAATCATCAGAAACTCAAAATTATGTGTTATCTGAACTAAATAAATTAAGTTGATTTGAGAAAAAAAAAAATGTTGTGATTACTAATCATGAAAAGATTTTTTTACAGTGATATGCACAAAGAATTAAACATTTGAACACACATAATGTAGCTATGTAAAATAACAATAATATGATCAATATTATGACAACAAATATTGAAGAGTTCAGATGCAAAAGCCTCTAAGTGCCATTTGAAATTTTCTTCTAAAATGACCATTTTTATCAAGCTTGTATATTTAAGTTCAGTAATTTCACTTAAATGACAATTAATAGGTAATATTCATTGACATTTAAGTGAAATTACTGAACTTAAATATACAAGCTTGATAAAAAATTATCATTCTAGAAGAAAATTTCAAATGGCATTTAGAGGCTTTTGCATCTGAACTCTTCTATTTTTACATTGCTTTAACTCAAAGAGAGTTAAGCAATTTCCACCCTTTTTATAAGTTACAAAATGCAACTTTTTTAAAGTTAAAATCACTAAAACGTCCAAGTTGATTGAACTTAAAAATGTACATGAATAGTTCACTTAAAAAAAAAAAATCTGTCATCATTTACCCACCCAAGTTGTTTCAAGCCAGCATGAATTTCTTTCTTCAGCTGAACACAAAGGAAGATATTTTGAAGAATGTTGGTCACCAAAAACATATAGGGAAAAAAAAAAAATCATATATATATATATATATTATGGAAGTCAATGGGGTATACAGACATTCTTCAAAATATATTCTTTTGTGTTCAGCAGAAGAAAGAAATGAATACGGCAGGTTTGAAACAACTTAGGGTGAGTAAATGAAAATGTTCATTTTTAAGTGAACTATTCCTTTAAGGCAGCAATTTTTATTACATATATATATTACATTTATTACTGTTTTTCTTAAATATATTTTAATAAATATGAAGGTCTGGTCTGAGGACGAGTGATTTTAGGGGTGGTGTGATAGCCAATATATTATATTATATTATTATAATAACATAATTTCAAAGTGGAAATGTTGCCATTATGGCAGATTATGTGTGACGTGCCTCAAGACGCGAACAGATCTGTTACTCAGAGATAATCCTCTGGGACATTAAGGAAGCATACAAAAACGTAATAAACCATCATCACCTGGCCACAGGCAGCATTAGTCAACAGCTGCCATCTTAAACAATTATTAACCACAACGTTTTTGCAGGCACTTAATTTTGAAACTCTCACTTTCTGTGTTTATCTTATATATCCATGTAAACACGCATGAATAAAACATAGACTGAGTCGCAAATATGCTGTATGAATTTGGACCGCATCAAAACATTTTGGAGTCATCTATCATAAAATAGTCTCTAAAAATTGACCTTGTTGTGGTCGCCTATACAGACGTCCACATCATTTTGAATAGATCCCAGACACGTATTGTTCTGCTACAGTGAAGTGTTTTTAAACATATAAATCACGATTCTTTCCCGGAAGTAGGTAGCTACACATAATGAGAGTAATAACTCACCATACTGTACCATATGCCCCCGTCCCCACCTGTTTCAGATCTTTGTATCTCTCCGGGACTTCCCAAGCGGTTTTATTTACCTCCTGGCGATAATATCCAGGTCTTGATCGGGCTGACATACTGGTGAATACCGCTTTAAATGTGCTGTCCCGAGTACCGCAGCTGTGATTTCCAGGTTTACCTGAACACGTTTAATCTACCTGTCCGCGTTCAGACTGTGCGTGTGCGCGTAACCGCTCCCTATCCCAGTAGCACCTCCGGCGAGGCTGTTTTAATGGCAAGCCGATTGAACAGTTATGGACCATTTCACAAGATGTAAACAACACTGGTCCAGAAAAGAAACACTTCCTGTTTCAGTTTGTAACTGTGTTCTTTATTTCACGTAAAGAAAACATCTAAAAGATGTTTGTTTAACTTTTTGATTCAGTTTTAAATGTTCTGTTGGTTGTATTTTATCCCAGCTTTTATGTAGTGTTAAAAAAACTGAAAGAGGACCAGTGCTTCTGGACCAGTGTTGTTTACATCTTGTGAAATGGTCTACCGAACTAATTTTCATTTTTATGTTACGACTAGTAATTAAAAAAAAAACCCCGTAAGCCAGTGTTTGTATCTTTTTGTTTACTATCACTAAGAGCTATTCTCTAGATAGGCTACTTTAGATAATAAGTTACTGCTTTAGTGATTAGTGTCTTTTTCCAGGAAAGCCTGTTCACTCGCACCCATATTTGCAAACGCCCCAGGCAGCCAATATCAAATCCTATCTATTTGAATTGGGAATCCTATCTTAAAAAAGGCTTATTTTTAAGATTAGATGAGCCAATGTGCATGTGCAGCCCTAAGTGAACATCTCAGGGTAAAAAAAAAACTGGGCGTCTTTTCACTTGAGTACTACAATAACTGGAATATGAACTATTTAAAGTTAAAAGATAAAGACAAACTGAAAGAGGACATGAGCATAAATGGGGAAAAAATACTAGTTACTAACATTTAGAAATGAATAGTTAATAACTAAACTACAGATTCCCAAAGAATTTCAATGGCAATGAAATTTGTTATAAATAATACTTGTCACTATTAGGGTAGTGACTAGTACAAAACAGGAATAAATGCTATTATATAAAGAATAATAGATTCAAGATGGAAAATGAAAAAGACTGTCACTTTTGGATTACTTGCTGATAATTAGAAGTATTAGTACCATAAAATATATACTAGTTAGTTTTAAGGAATAAATGTCAAAATAGCTTTCCATACAGGAGTTGCATTACTGAGACCAAATATCCAAGAACATGCTCGTCCTTCAGTGAATGTGAGAACTGCTGCATGTTTGTTCATCCAAAGCCTTGAAAATGAATACTTTGGGAGTCCCATAACTTCTGGTATTTTACAATATGAACAAAGAATGCTTATTTCCTGTTATATGCCATAGATTACATGGAGTTTTTCCTTTGGTCTTTAAGTATTTGACACTGTTAAATCATCTGCCTTAGTATTTTTAGGTGCACACCTGAACCTGTGTTAACATGTTGAAGCAGTGGGCTCCAGGCATCGACATTCCTCACTAAATGAAAACAATGGAAATTTCTTCACCACGCACTCTCACTGCTAAAATAATTCTGGTTGACAAAAATTAGAACACAGATGTGCTATTTGTAATGTTTATTAAATTAGTACTTTATCTTAGAAATATTGTATATTCATCAGGGAAGTTCTTAAAAATTATATAAATAATGTCTGAAAAAGTTTTTCACAGTTGTTGAAACTATGCCGAAAAACATTAACATTATTTTAGCCATGTTTTAAACAACATTTTAAGGAATAGATACAAAGAATATGAAAATACTTCCGTTGACTGCAAAATGAAAATGTAAAATGCCCACTTCTAATATGTGCATTTTGTAAACACACTATTCAGAATAGGTAAAGCTGTGCGATAGGGAAACTGAAAATACTGAAGTGAAAATAAAATACAGGATACTATTTGCAAGTAGGTGTATTTGATGAATAATATACTATTCTAGCTTCAGATAGACTGTGTTAAATCAGCGCTACATACATGATGTAAAGTGATACAGATACCTTTTAAGTAAATGATTTGTGCGTTTAAGCTTTAGAGCTTTGTTGCTCAATGGCTTGTGCGTTTAATTTCAAACACCCTACTACATTCAAATCCAACGTCATTTTATATATAGAGGCACAACTTCTATCTTTCAGACTGAGACCTGTCATGGTAAGACTAGTGGTCTAAGTCGTCATTTGTAACCAGTTAAATATACAGCAGTAAACGTGCTGGATTTTCATTTTGCCTCTACATACCATCTTACTGCATGTTTTTAATTGGTGGACAGGAGTTTAATACCTCACTTAATACCTTTACCAACACCTAACCAGCTTCTGCAGGATTACTCTGCTTAAATGAGCAGGTTAGTTGTCACAAAGGTTTTATGATGATCAGGTGACACAGATCTCATTGGCCCAGATGGGGGGCTTGCTGTCATATGGGACAAGTACTCGAGCCTCTCCTCTGGTCTCATCTCTCTCCTCTGGAGCTGCCGCTCCCCCTCTTGCCTCCAAGCCTGGCTGTTCAAGACCTTCCTGCACGGAGAACGGCTTTTCCAACACTTTCAGAACTCTCTGAACCTAATGGATTTGAGAAGATGCAAATGAACATTTTTAAGACTTTACAACAAGACATAATTAAGTACAGTACTGTTTAAAGTTTGGGGACAGCAAGATTTTGTAATGTTTTTGAAATAAGTCACTTATTTATCTCATCAAAAATACAGTAAAAGCAATAATATTCTGAATTTTTTTTTTTTTTCAATTTAAAATACCGGCTTTCTATTTTAAGAGAAGAAGGAGAAGATCATTGGATCGGACCTTCCTTCTATGGACACTTTATTCACACAACGCTGCAGGAAGAGAGCTAAGAACATTCTAAAGGACACACACCACCCTGCACACTCTATGTTTAAACCTAAACACTCAATATACAACTTGAGATATAATAGACCGGACAGTATTATTTCACACAGGGTGCGGTTCTATAACAGCTTCTTTCCAGCTACTGTGAGACTGATGGCGAAGGACATGGCAGAAGGAACGAATGTGTCTGCCTCATTTTTTGTAAAATGACAGGTGTTATTTATTATAGTAAGAGTATAGATAAAGGTAAGAGTATATTTATTATAGATAAGACTTATTATAGTAAGTTTGTTTTTAAATATTTATATTATGTAGTATCTTGGGACAGTGCAATATTCTTTTTGGTTAGCGTGGAGCAATCTTAAATGTAATCTTAAAGTAACAATTGTAGGGGTGGGGGGTTGCTTAACATGGGATTAAGATGCTCGTCGTTGACGTTGAACGTATTTTTTAAGTCTTGATTTCTTAAAGTCCATTGTGTGTGCTGTGTAGCTTGTTAGCTGTTTTAATGTTTATCTTTTATGTTTGATTAAACGAGCTCTGCTACAAAAATTCCTATGCACCTGTATTGCTTTACCGGTACAAATGGCAAATAAAGCTTAACTAACTAACTAATATTGAAAAAATGTACTTTATTCCTGTGATGGAAAAGCTGTTTTGAACCATTTTATTGGAAATCATTTTGTCTTAGTATATTTTGATCAATTTAATCCATCCTTGCCTAATAAAAGTATTTAATTATAAATAAATTAACAAATCTTTTTGACCCAAACTTTTGAATGGTACTGAGTGTCTCTTGCAATTTAGGTGCTCTGATCAAAAAAAAGCTAGTATAAATCTCACCTCTGAAAAGTCACCATTTTCAGCTGCCTCTATTGCATTTTGGGCAATGTAGTTTCTGAGTACAACATGTGGGTTGTTGTTGTTCATCACACATACTCTCTCCTTCTGTAGACCGGTCACATCAACCCCTGACTCACACTCAAGAGCAAGCCGCTGCCTTGGGAATTAAATAGACAACATAAGCAAAAGTACATTGTAGCAGAAAAATAATAATTAATTTACACGGATAAATCTAACCTAAACTATTACACCAACTTAGGTCTTATTTAGGACTTCTTGGTTTCAAATAACAATGCTTTACAATGCACTTTCATTAGAAATGAATACCAATGGGAAATGAATGCATCAAATCGAAAGAACTCAAAGCTTTCTTTCTGAACCTGTATTTCCTGATCCAGCAGGACCAGTCTTCAGTATGCCTGGCCCTCAGTTGTTCTGGAGTGGTGTCCATCAGCTCCTTCAGTTTTGAGAGTCTTTCAAGCTGCAGAGCGACCGTCTTCCTGTCTGAAATCATCTGGAACAGTGCAGGGTTACTTTGAGCCATGGACAGCAGCATTGCAAGCTCACTACATTGAAGGAATAAAAACAAAACCATTTTAATTTCAGTCCCCCTGTCTGTAGTCAATCATTTAATCCCTTAAAACTCATATTTAACTGTTTTTTTTTCCTGTGATTTTTTTATTCATGCCATAAAATAGCTTGAATATAACTACACCATTGCTTCATTTAACATACACAAAACCAAGAATATGCTTATGAGCCCCGCCTCCACTCACTCATGCAGACCCGGTATCAGAATGGTAATGTATTTTATGTATCGTTCTCTACAACATTGAATACATAATGGTAATAAATTATATGATTAGCCTTTGGCTTGACTACATTATCAAACAGCTAATATGTGTTGCTAATGGTACACAAGCCATGTTCACATGGTCGCCTTCTAAAAATCAGCATCCTTAGAAACGCTTTGAACAACTTAGAATGCCAGTGGAGAAAGGTATATAGTTCATCATAACATCGTAATATACATGAAACACATAATTCACCCACTATTTTTCATATGAACAGAAAACCACCCTTCTCTTGAGACACATTTAATGATATGCACGTTGACGTAATTGGTTACAAGGTAGTTTGTCACGCAAATCCAGCCTCTAGTTCATAAACGATCCAAAACCAAAACCAGTTGTTTCGGTAGCTTAGTTTTAATAAAAGGTGTTTTTGGACTAACAAGGAAGTTGAGTTCTGCAACTTTCAGGATATTTTTAGTACAATTACCTCTTATGTCAAAGGAAAAGAAAATTTGATTTCTCAATTCATGACCCCTTTAAGCAGCACGACTGTTTAATAATAATTGATAATAATAATAAGAAATGTTTCTTGAGCACCAAGTGAGCATATTAATATGATTTCTGAAGGATCACGTGACTCTGAAGACAGGATTATTAATCATTTTTGATCAAATAAATGCAGTTTTGGTGCGTATAAGAGACTATAATCTTAGAGTATAATCTTTCTGACCTCAAAAGTTTAAATAGGAATATTCAGTAAGTTGTTACCGTGGATCCATCGAGGGTTTGTTCGCTGCTTTCAGCTCCTCTAGAGAAGCACACTGCTGCAGTAGCATCTCTGCGGCTTGTTTTATCACCTCACTTTCATCTTCCCCTGCCTCCTGTGTTGGGCAGGAAATCTGACTCAAGCTACGGAAAGTGTTGGTGAAGTCCGCACCTAAGAGGAGGAAGAGGTTACTGTCCTGCAATTATCCCGCTTCAACTATATTTGCCACTTTTTATTTGGACACTCTAGTATAACAGCTACACAATCTTCATACCTGTGTTATGCATGGTCTGCATAAGTTCTGTGATGAGCATCTCATCCTCTGGTTCCTCCTTCCGCAGCAAACCCAGTTTCTTCCTCATATTGCTCAGATAGAATGCATTGAAGAGCGGCAGGTACTCATCCAATACCTGTTCGGCCCGGTCTGGAGGTAGGTCAGGTTCCAGGGCTTCAGCCAGCCGGGCTAAATTCCAGCGACAGATGGCTGGTTGGGCCTGGTAAGTATACCGGCCTGAACTATCAGATGCGTTACAGATGAAATCTGGGTCAAAACTAAAGAGAAAACAAAACAAGGAAATTCATGTTCATGAACAATAAATGCAAATAATTGCTGAACATTCTGAATAACTTCAAGGCCATGTTTCACAGACACGGCTCAGATAAAGCCTTCGTTCAATTAGGCTGTTTAAGTACCTTTTTTTAACGTGCCTCAGAAAAATCATTACTGGTGTGCATCTTGAGACAAAACAATGGCACTGTCATATTTTTAGTAGGGCTGTCAAACGATTAACCGCATCCAAAATAAAAGTTTGTGTTTACATATTATATGTGGGTGCACTGTGTATAATTAATTTATATATATATATATATATAAATACACACACATGCTTGTATCTTTTTAATTGTATAATTTGCATTATATTGTATATTTAATTGTATAATTTACATTATATATAAATATTTTAGATATAAATATATATATATATATATTATATAGATGAATATATATTATTTTATTTTTATATAGTAAACACAAACTTTTATTTTGGATGTGATTAATCGCGATTAATCGTTTGACAGCCCTAATTTTTAGATATGTCAGAGCAAGTTGCTTTCAGTTAAAACAACTCAAACATGCATTTTAGTCTGGGAGTAGCGTAAGCCTTGCCTGTGAACCCGGGGGATAATGTTTTAAAGGGTTAGTTCACCCAAAAATGAAAATTCTGTCATTAATGACTCACTCTCATGTTGTCCCAAGCCCTTAAGAGTTTAAGATATTTTAGATTTAGTCCCATAGGTTTCTGTCCCTCCATTGAAAATTTATGTACGGTATACTGTCCTTGTCCAGAAAGGAAATAAAGACATCATCATTTGAAGCATCGAAAATACATTTTGGTCCAAAAATAACAAAAACTACAACTTTATTCAGCATTGTATTGTCTTCCGGTTCTGTTATCAATTCGCGTTCAGTGACGCCGATGACGCAAGAAGTTTCTGACGTGTAACCCACTAATGTCACACATGGACTACTTTGATGATGTCTTTATTCCCTTTCTGGACAAGGACAGTATATCATACATACATTTACAATGGAGGGACAGAAAGCTCTCAGACTAAATCTAAAATATCTTAAACTGTGTTCCCGGAGAAGAACGGAGGTCTTACGGGCTTGGGACGACATGAGGGTGAGTCATTAATGACATAATTTTCATTTTTGGGTGAACTAACTCTTTAAGTGAGACCTTACCGATCCATAAAGCCAAAGGGCCCATAGTCCAAAGTCAGACCCAGGATGCTCATGTTATCAGTATTAAGGACTCCATGACAGAAACCCACACACTGCCACTGAGCCACCAGCCTTGCTGTTCGTAATGTCACCTAGTAATAAAGATACACATTCAAATAAACAGATTAAATATTTATATATTAAATATAGACAATAAAAATCCAAATGCTTTAAAAAAAATATTACAAATTTAAAAAGTAGTCAGAACAAGTGCACATATCTGTGACCCTTATATCATGTCAAAGCTTGAACTTAAAAGTATTAGAAAAATGTATATAATACTTTACTAAAGAATATAAACTATAATGTGTTTCAATTGATCAATACTACAAGCACAGCAATGATCTCAGTCTACCTCTCTGAAGAAAGCAGTATTCCTCTCAATGCGATCCGAGTGATTTTGATGGATCTCTGGATAGAAGTTCACAATGACATAATCCAGCAACTGGGTTCTGATGTCATCGCGGCCATAGCTGGGACCTTGCCGGCCCGTGAACTCATCAGCTCGTTTGAAGATCTCAAATGATCCAAACCTAAATCAAGAGTCAGGACAACTTCTTCACATCTAGAACAACTAGACCTAAAAGACCTTTACGAGTGAAACTATTTCAATTATAGACATAAAAACTGAAATATTGGTAACAGTGTTGCTATTGGCCAGAAAGGGAACAGGTGAACTGATTGAGCCTGGTTTCTGCCAAAGATTTTTTTTCTCAACTTCTATTACCAGTTTGGCTTCCTTGACACTGTCATCTCTGGCTTGCTTAGTTCGGGAATTTTGCTTAATTAACATAATATTAACGATTTGACTGCACTGACACTATCGGATGAGAACAAAACTTAACTGAATTGAGCTAAATAATGACACTATTGCCTTCTCTAGAGCTGCTTTATAGCGGAATTAAACTCGTCTCATAATAAATGAACTTCACACAGTTATTGAACTGAACTATCACTGAATTGAACTGAGCCGATTTGAATCAACAATCTCTTTGATTAAGTTGCATAATAATTCTGTTATTTTAGTTTACTGTTATTACTGTAGTAACTACACTTAACAAGGACACTTTAAAATAAAGTGTTATCTAAAGCTGAAATAAAATTAAAGATAATGAAAAACTTACTAAAGTTAGTAAAATTGACCTGGCGAAAATAATTGTCAAAATAAAAGCACAACAAGATTACTAAAACCTAAACTGCAATTCATTAATGCAAAATCAAAATAATAATAAATAATATAATTGGATATAAATAATACTAAAATAACACTTCCACAAGAAAGCATTTAGGAATGAAATTAACAACTAAGGTTATTACCTAATAAAGCTGGGAGCAATGCGCAGGACCACAGAGCATCTTTCCATGCGTGGATTGCCATTGTAGAAGAAATCCCTCATGACTCGTGAATCAGATGTCACCACTGATCCAGCTCTCGTAGTTGGCACTCCCAAGCCAAAAACTGCCTCGCTGCACAAAAACTCCCGTATGCTGGAGCGCAAGACCTTACGCCCATCCGCCTGTCTAAAAAGCACAAAGGACAAAACTTGAAACCTTAACATAACTTAAGAACAAAACTTGAAGTGAATTAAGCTTAATGATGACATCACTGTTGTTTTTCCAAAGCTGCATTATGTGTGTGTTATGTTTATATGTCTATTTTTATAAAGTCCTATTTAAATGACTTGACTTAATTATCTTAAGGAGGAAAAAAAATTATTTTGGTGGAATTTTGGTAGAAAGGGCACCTTATAAGTTTGTTGCTATTGCTCCTTTTATATTATGTAAGGTGCACGATTTGACTAAAGAAACTTAAATTAAATAATAAAAAAAACTACATTTATTTCACATGCCATCTCTAGTCTGTCTTTCCATACAATTGGAAAACACGTGTGAAGTGTGAACAGCCAATGGGAATATCATAACATGATGTAGCAATATAAAGATAATATGCTGGCAAAGTTAGCAAGTCTACCTAGAGTATGGTGTCAGTCCAGCACCCTTCACCTGGATCTCCCAGCGTCCTGTGGGATTCTCATGCAGTAATCCAGGGCTCTGGTCCACTGGGGCTTTCACTTCTCCCAGATAACATGCAGCTCCATCACCAAGCTGCCCTGCAAACTGTCCAAACTGGTGTCCGCAGTAACAATGGGCAGCAGGTTCTGATCCTGGCAACACTTTAGACCCACTGAGATACTCTGGGCCCAGTGGATCCTTCAGAACCTCATCGGCATCAAGACCTAGAAGTGCCAGAGCTGGAGCTGAAACTGACACAAACTTTGGGTTCTTTAAAGGGCTTGGTTGTACCCTAGAGAAGCACGCCCCCCGGACCTGTCGGACTCCTGGTTCGGTGGACGGGTCCAGTGGAAGCTGTTTAAGAGCAACATTCTCAAACTGCAGTCGTTCAAAGCAAGAGCGGCTCGTGCTTATACCCATGTCGTCCATTGCCGCAGTTGACAGTGATCTAAGCAAAATAACACCCGGATATGAGATATAAAACCGTGTTAAACGAGCTCCAGCAGAAGCCATTCACATTGTACTAAAGTCAAATAAAGCGTGTTATATAAGGAGAGCGAAAGCGAATTGAGCAATCCTTAAATAACTCCTAATAGAACCGAGTTGTTCTCTAATCCGGTCCGTCGTTGTTTTCGTCCCCCCTAGAAACAAACGCATCGGAACGTACTATTCGAAAATGGAAAAGTTGTCTTTGATGTATGACAGCTTTCACAATGGAATAGTCCTCTTTTACTTTCTTTATAAAGTGAGTGGCTGTCATGAAAGGCTACATTTTGCTGCAATCCAACTGTTAAGGAAAACACTGGAAGCATGGAAATGTATTAACACGTTTGATATAAAATTCGAACTAACCCATGTCTTGGTGTACAAAATCTTTCAATATCTTCTAGATTTTTTCTTCAAAAATAGTCATTAATTGGCATTTTGCGTGATAACAAGCTCACAAATGGCATGGAAAGATCTTCAATATGCAGTGTTGCGAGTCCCAAGATAAAAGAGTAAAATTTGCTCCAAAAAAGCTAAATATGCAGGAGTTGCTGGTCTACAAGTCTATAAGACCCTAAAGGAAGAGAAAAGTTAGTTCATTAAGCTTAGAATACAGGAGAACAAGACAATGCTCCTTCCCATACAGCAAAGACAACCCAGAAGTTGCTTGAGAACAAATCAGGCTTATGTTTTGGCTTTGTCAGAGTCCATACTTGTTATATGAGGGAACACAAAGGGCAAATTATACCTTAATCCATCACAATGAGTAAAACCAAAGAATATAGTTCTAATGGGCATCAAAAGATTGTAGAGCATGACAAAATAGAAAGTGGCTGTAAGAAAATAGCTAAAGAATTGAAAATCCCCATTTTGACCATCAGGGCAATAATTAAGAAGTTCCAATCAACTACAGATGTTACGAATCTGGCAGGAAGAGGACGTGTGTCTATCTTGTCTTAATGCACGGTGAGGAGGAAAGTTTGAGTGGCCAAAGACTCTTCAAGGATCACATAGAATTGCAGAGATTAGTTGAGTCCTGTGGTAAGAAGCCTACAATAATAATTATAATACTAATAATAATCAAACCTTACCACATGTTGTTTGGGAAGGTTTCAAGAGAATTCACATAAAGACAGAAATACAAATTCAGTTGTCAGACACAACTGGAACTTTTACAGTTTCAGGGTTCTGTGGTCAGATGAAAGTTAAAAAGAGCCTTTTGGCAGCAGACACGCTAAATGGGTTTTGGTGCACACATGGATTAAAAAGTACCCCATGTGTACAATTTAAAAAACCGTTGGATCTTTAATGTTGTGGGCATATTTTTATGCTGCTTGTTCAGATACATGGCATCAATGATTCTGTCAAAGATCAATCGTTATAAAACCTAAACCTGCGGGTTCTACTGGAAATTATACAACGGGCCATGGTTGGATCTTCCATCAAGACAACAATCCGAAACAAACTTCAAAATCAACACAAAAATGTTACAGAGCACAAAATGTAAACCTCTGCCATGACCGTCCCAGTTCCGACCTGATGAGTGGAATGAATTGAAAAGAAGCACCACCAACATGGAGTTGGGAATTTAAAGGTTCTGGAGAGATTCTGTATGAAGGAATGGTGTCTACTCTCTTGTCAGTTGTACTCCAAACTTATCAGGTATTATATGAGAAGACTCAGAGCTGTTTTCTTGGTAAAAAGGAGATTGCAAGAAACGATTTTTGCTATATATATATATATATATATATATATATATATATATATATATATATATATATATATATATATATATATATGTATGTGTGTGTGCTGTGTGGTTAAAGAGTTGAAAAGGCAAATATAACAAGTTGGAAAATTTATTTTAGATTTGTTCGATTTGAGCATTAGCTATTTGGCTTATTGAAAGTGAAGGATAACAAAAAAAAATAGCACTAACAAAAGGAGGGGGACCATTTATTCCCGCTTTCCACATTGTTAACAGCGATTAGGGGAAAAACTATTTTAGCAGTATAGTTCATGGACACACATAGAGGTGCATTAAATATACATTACTTAGGTGGCCATGTAATTTCTCACTTAATAAGTGATCTCAAGATGATCGAAAGTAGCACTGCATGTAGCTGACAGGAAGAGAGAGTTTAAATTTTCATGAAGTCAGCAGCATTTCCAGAAAAAAACCTTAGAGTATAAATAGCCTACTGGGTCACTGGATCAATAGATCTTTAAAATATATGTTTTTTAAAATCCATCCATTAATCGAACATTAATTGTGCAACAACAAATGCAGTGACTGTTGCTCTACAAAAAGAAATACATATTAAACACCAGGGTGCTGACAAATATCCCTTAAATATATGTTGTAATGATTTCTTAAACTCCAATTAAATGATCCCAATAAGCCATTTACGAAAGAAATCATGCAGAATGCAGACACACCAATAATCTTCTCCTTCTCCAGTATAAATGCACATGGCACACATGCAAAGTTTCAGTCTTAATTTAAGCCCCACTATTGCTCAAAATGCAAGTTTAAATGAAAAAAAGGGTGGATTTTTGGCATTAGCATTCCCTATACACTCAGACACGCAAGTGTTAAGTGTTTCGAATGTGCCTGTGACCTAACATGGCACATGTAAAAAATAATTTTCAGTCACCCTATAAAAGATCATTGTAAAAATCTACCTAAAAAAAGTCAAAATATGAAGCAGCAGTTCCAGTAGCACAAAACATGCTCCCCAAATATTGCCCTGATGGCTCATGCTAGTGATAAGCTTTTCTGAAGAAGCATTTTCTTGTCAATATACCTTTTTTAATCATTGTCTACACTTTTAACAGGAGTTTTAAGTAGGGCTGTCAAGCAATTAATCCAAAATAAAAGTTTGTGTTTACATAATATATGTGGGTGCACTGTGTATAATTATTTTGTGTGTGTGTATATATATATATATATATATATATATATATATATATATATATATATATATATACACCCATGCATGTATATTTAAGAAAAAAATATGATTTATATATAAAATATTTATATATAATATAAATTATATATAAATCTATACATGAAAATATTTCTTAAATATATACAAGCAAACATGTGTGTCTATCTATACAGTATATAAAATAATTATACACAGTGGAACCACATATTATGTAAACACAAACTTTTATATTGGATGCGATTAATCGCGATTAATCGTTTCGAGTCATTTTGAGGGTCTCGTGACCTTTTGAGATGGTGGTAAATAATGTATAAGGATGGAAAAAAGGAGTGTAAGAGTATTACCATACTATCAACAATGAGCTTTCAGTTAGTTTCTAATGTAGTCAATTTAACCTTTATGCAACTAGATTTCCTTGAACACGACAGCAAAAAAACAAAACAGTAAATTGGGGGGAAACAGACGTTTCCTTCTAAAAAAAACTGAATCAAGCACAAATCTCTCATATTACATAAACACAAAATGTGCATAATTTAATAATTTCTATAAATGCCAAACTTTTCTTTAGCAAGATTGGTTTTGTCATCAATTATTAAATGGTGCGAGTGAAACAGGACTCCATATTTAATAGTACCCATTTATTATGACCATATGGAGAGAGAGCAAACTACCCTGACCAGTCTCTGTTCCTTTTAGCCCTTTCCAGGTCATGTAGTAGGAGGCACTTGATAGTTAGCACAGAAAAACTTTATGCTTGGCTTATCAGGTAATTAGAAAAACCAAGAAACCGCACATAGAGTGAACGAGACTTGAAACTCTTAAACACTGTGCGCAGTTCTTTTAGTTTTACTCATTTCAAGTCATTGTTTCAGAAACATACATAATTCAATCACTGAAACCAAAAATACTTTGGTAAATCATTTTCCTAATGTGCATTACATGTATTTATCATCAAGTCATACTTTCAATAAAATCCGATTTATGCTTTTCATAATAAATGGTCCAATCGCACTTTTAGTGCAATTCAGGTTTTAAAAATTAGTTCTGGGATACGGTTCCATTTATCACCTACATAAAAAAGGTGGCCTCACTACTCACACTTCATGAACTACAGATTATGGCTGGAGCAGGTCGCAGATTCAAATGCTGACTTACAGGGAATAACAAAACTGCAGTTGCTGGGAAACATAATTCAATCAATCATTCGCAAGAGCCAACCAAAAGAAAGAAAAAAAAAAAACACAGCAAAATAAAACTTCATTCAGTTCAAGTTGCATGATAACATGGGAAATCATGCCGCAGCTAATTTTCTAGTGGGTCATACTTTAAGAATGAGGAAAAGGGAAAGAAAGCATGGTCCGATTTCTTTGGCAGTACAGCTCTGCGTCCACAGGTACACAGAGGGTAGAGGAGGTGACAGAGTGTTAGTCAAAGGCTTCCACCCACATTGCTTATTTCATATGGGATGGAGACAATGTTTCCCTCTAGTCTTACTCCTAACCTACCCAACCACCATCCTGTAGTTAAGGCTACTGGTGTTCAGTGTGCATCCTGATCTCACTGCTGAAAAGTCTGTGCCGATAAGAGAAGGGTCAAATGGAAGGCGTTCGTATATTTTCATACAACGATTGGACAGTCGGTAAGGTGAGTAACGCCCTCCCCACGCCCTTGCTGGCACGGAAGCAGGCATAACCCAGAAGCCCCCACATGGCTCCCTTCAACACTTTGCGTACAACCCAGCCTAAACGAGATGGTGGAGCCACACTAAGAGAAAAAAACAAACCAAAAATGGGTACTATTAGATGGGTAACTTGTACTATTAGATGCTGAAGTACAAACAACTGTTCCGATACGCACCTCATGATCTCATGGATATTAAGCTCTTTATCCCAGTTCTTCTCAATACCAGGCACATGACCCATCCCAACCACTCCAACCACCACAGCAGCCACTTCTAAAAAGAAAAAAAAAAAAGGCGTGTATGAACAAGAGGTTTCATGTAGCTCCTGCAGGATTCGGTCCTGTTACCACAGAGATATACGTTACCTTCTCGCAAAAGCCCACAGGTAAAAGTACATCGATTTTTTTTTTCAGTACATTCATGACATTATGGGTCACCTGGCTTGCAACATTCCAGCATAACTACAACTGTTAAAGGGATAGTTTACTCCGACACTTGCGCAGACAGAAGCGTCCACGCCCTCAGAGTACTTGGACGTGACTGTGATTACAAGAGGTAAAAACGATATAAATACTGTTCATTTTCTCACACAAACCACTCGTTTCGTGTCTTAGGCCATCATTGTGTACTTACATTTACAAGTCATTAAATCGTTTAATTTGGACTTCTCTGTGCATGCTCTTTGAGATGGACCCCATAAACCTCCATTATATGACTGACAGACAAGAACGGTTTGACCTAAAAATAATCAAAATTGAAACTACTGTGGAAACAAAGACACCTACATCTTGGATGCCCTTGAGGTAAGCTAAAACATATCAAAAATTAATTTCAAAGTGAACTATTCCTTTAATTCTGCATGCGTTATGGCAAAAAAGCATGCAAAGAGCACTCCCTTTATAATCACTAAAAAGCTGTCACTCTTTTTTGTTTTAATCAAAGCTCACTGTGTTATAATGAGAGGAATCGCGAGCATGCAGAACGGACCAAAAACTCTTCTGGTTTGAGTGGATTCTAAATCATTTTTATTTTATTTTTTCTTGTTGTTTTTGTGCAATAGATGAATAACAATTTCTTTGTTTAGATATTTTACTTTGAGATATTTCTATTTTCTATAGTCCCTTAAGTAATTTCATTTCATTCACCCCCAACCCCCAACACACAAGTGTCCCGCACTCACCCATCTGTGTTATTTTAGTATTTTTTTTATATATATACTATTATAGTATTACTTTTATTTTAATATTAATATTTTCAGTTGTCACTATTTTACTTTCAGTAAGTTTATGTTTTGTCATTTTTATTATTTTTTTAATACTTCTATTTAGCTTTAAGTTACATCTCTTTCATCTAGGTTAAGTAATTTTACTACTACAACTTCTGTTCTAATTGTTCTCATTTTTTCTAAATGTTCAATTTTTTCAATATTTTCAGTTAACAGCTAATCAGAGCTATTTTAATAACAAAATAATTTTTTTAGTAGTTTTGTTTTTTGTTTAAGTCCTACTGTAGTCAATGATTTTATCCCTTTAAAGGTCATCTTTGATCACTAAAATGACATCAATATGATCACACATTTAAATGTTCATATTGCGAAATCTACCCAATTTTTCATATCAACAGAAAAATATACCGGCATGACCTGGGATCTCTCGAGACTCCCCGGCTAATTCGGTGTTAATGAAATGCCAAAGCCCGCCAGCACATTGACGTGATTGTGACGTCAGAAACAGCAGTGATTTCAAACCACTTGTTTTGAGACTGTCTTTCGTTCACCCCAGTATTAAAGAGAAAATATTCATTAAAAACTTGATTTTCACCACAGGGGGACTTTAAAGGAAGGGATAGTTCAACAAAAAATTTAAATTCTGACAATTTACTCATTTTACCAATGACTTCCATAATACAAAAAAAACAACAACAACAAGACAAACAAGACAACGAGAACCGAACACATTCTTCAAAAAATATCTTTTGTGTTCCACAATAAAAAGTCAGTCATACAGGTTTACTCAACGACTTGAGTAAATAATGACAGAATTTCAACTTTTTGGTGGACTACCCCTTTAACAATAACAACACTGAACACTGGGCATACCTGAATATGCAGTTTTAAATTCATGACATTGTTCTGAATCAAATTAGCATCAAATTAACTTCAAGGCAGACCACAGGAAAAGACTGCAGCATGACACGAGCGTGCCGTACTCACTTTCAGCATTAGGAGGCGCCTCCACACAGCGCGCTGCCTGTCTAAGTGTGTGAGTGAGGTAGATGTCTCGTTCTGCAACAATAGTCCGGTGGAGGGCAGGAAACTCGCCTATCATCTCTGACATGGTCTGTTCCAGAAGATCTTTTTGTTTGCACTTCTCTACATCCTCCTTGCTGATAAGAGCAAAAACACATAGCAAAAATCTGTTCATGTGAATCTCAAAATAAAAAAACAAAAGAGCATATACAGGCCATACTTGCCGAAAATCAAAGAAAATTTTAAAATTAAGAAAATTTAAACGACGATCGATCATGGGAATTCATGAAAATTGACATCCCTAGTACACATGCAGGCTAGTATCTTTACCATTCGTGTCTCTTGTCTTTTTTTTTTTATGAGCAGTTCATTCATACCTATGCAAGATCGCTATGAAAATACAGACCGGAAGTTAAAAGACAATGAGCGCAGCGCTGAAAAGGGGCGGGGCTACATAAGGTCTATGAAGCCAAAGTGGTGTTGACTTGTACCTGATTGGGTCAGAGAGGAAGCACAGGCCCCAGGCCAGACGAGCCTTCTGCCACAGGCTGAGAGCAGCTATTGCACGCTTAAAGGTTACTGGAATGGGACGATCTCCGAGGTGAAATTTACAGAAGGGCACTTTTCCTGCCTGAATTGGGTAAGAGAAGAAAAAAAACATATTTTATTTATGCAGATCAGTCTTTGCAGTTCACAGGTTTCATGTTTCAGCTTTTAGCTTTTGTGACCGTGCATTTATTGTTCTTTGATAATTGGTGACATCCATCTGCTAGAAGTCAGGAACGAGTGCATGAGTTACAGTGCATGTCAGAACCATGAGGAATGTGTAAGTGAGGGATTCGCACTGACCTCCTTAAAGGCTTCTCTAAACTCTCCTCCAGGGGCCATGCCCAGCTGTTCTGTAATGTGAGCTGAGACTTTGAGCAGCAGTATCT
This sequence comes from Pimephales promelas, assembly GCF_988280905.1. Classification (NCBI taxonomy): domain Eukaryota; kingdom Metazoa; phylum Chordata; class Actinopteri; order Cypriniformes; family Leuciscidae; genus Pimephales; species Pimephales promelas. The sequence goes on from NC_142778.1 coordinate 26,719,961, forward strand.
GCATGAGGCCAGACATCACTCCATTCTGACACAAGACATGAGAAAAAAGGATTAAGCATGTTGATGAATGTGTTTGGTAGTATAATAACTATGTCAGAGCAGTCTTCGGTTTCATGGCGGACCTGTTTAATAGCCTGCTGGACCTTCTCCAAGTTAATGTCTTTAGCCTCTTTTAGCAGCGTTTTCTCATCCATTTTAAGCATGGATACTCTGTACTGGCACAGCTCCACCACCACCACATCAGGTTGGACCGCTCGGATTGTCTAAAGCAAAGAGCATCAAATCAAAACAGCATTTAGTCAATCAGTAGCTAATACTAAGGTGTTTTACATTCAAAAATTGGTTGTGAGCCCATAAAAAAGAAAGCCAATGCTTACTGTGGCAACATCATTCTTGCTGCTGTCACTGAAGTGGGCGGTGCCAACCAGGTACACAATACTGCCCTCAGGTGTGGTGAGACGTGTCACAGTGTCTGGAAGGTCAGGCTCTGCCTGTCGGCGCTGGGTGCGAACCTGCCACAACACTTCCACTGCCTCTGAGTCTGCTAAAAAGACACACAAAAAAAATCATAATCATAAGAGGTGGAACAAGAACACTACAAAAATTAAAAAAAATCAAAAATTAGGAAAGATTTTTATTGTTGTCTTTAACTCACCAAGGCTGAAATCTATTTGATCAAAAATTAGAGCAAAAAACAGTAATATTGTGAAATATTACAATTTAAATGAACTGTTTCTATATTTTAAAACATAATTTATTCCAGTGAGTGATGGAAAAGCAGAATTTTCAGCGGTCATTAGTCCAGGCTTCAGTGTCATATTATCCTTCAGAAATCATCCTGAGATCATTTCTTCTTATTATCAATGTTGAAAACAGGTTTAGCTGCCTAATTTTATTTTTCAAGTAAAACAAAAAAACGGCACTTTAAGTTTAAGATAAAAGACAGTTTATGAAACCTATACATTTTGCAATCACAGTACTATTTATAACAAATGCTGTTTCCACAAAAAATATTAAGAAGTGTTTAACTTTAAAAATAATGTTTCATTAACACCAAATCAGCATATTAGAACGATGTCTGAATGACACCGAAGACTGAAGTAATGATGCTGAAAACATCAAACATTTTAAAATGTATAACAACAGAAACCAGTTAATTTAAATGGTAATATTTTCACATTATTACTGTATTTTTGATTTAAAAAAAAAATTCAGCCTTAGGCAAACATAAGTGAATGGCTGAATATATAATACATAAGTGTAAATATATATGGCAGAAAATAGAGTAGCTGCTACCAGAAATGTGTTTTGAAAACCATTTCAGTGCTGATAATAAAGAGCTCATAAACAAACAAAAGAAAACAGCAATGGAAAGATGGGTTATCTGTTTTCCAAGCAGTACTAGAACAAATACATAGAAAGAATGAGCTTTAGAAAACATATGGTTTGAACCCGTGTTGGTCTGACTTATGGCAAAAGTTGAAATTATTATAATCTGCTGAATTTAGAACTTTGCTGAACTAAACAAAGGCTAACTACTAGTTAGTTGAGCTACTAAACTTACTACAATTACTGCATTCATTGCACTGGAACAATTATGACTCCAAAATGTAATAAACTACAAATAGCCACAAATTAATTTTAGTTTTGAACTACCAGAACTTGAAACCTTAACAACCCTCCTGTATTAAAATTAAAGTGATACTGTAATAATAGTAGATTGTTCTGAGAAATTTAACATGATTACTTGCTTTTGAATTTCGCCAGCAACACACTTACGCTTTCAGCACTAAAATACCACAACTAAAAATATTTTTCAACCATTTTCCTTATTAATAAATGAACTAATTAATTAAACATTCAAAACTCGAATAACCCTGCACTGAACAAGAAGAGGTTTGAAATGATATAGTATGACATTCATTTTGAGAACCATTTCATACAAAACCATATGAAAGAATCCAGGAATTCAGATATACTATTTTGTAAACTTTAAGAGATTACTCACAAAGTCCCAGAGGAAATTGAGGTTGTGTGTCATCTTCTGCCGGGCCAACTGAGTCATCCTACAAATAAAAACAGTCTATTAAAATCTATATAATTCTTTGTATGAACATGCAGACAATGTACACAGAACAGGTGGGAACAAGCATGTCATTGACTTCAGAAACTCAGAACTTTTGTGGTTTCATTTTCGAGGTTGAGCTAAGGATATTTTAAGAGATTTTGAAGCTTCAGTAAAAATAAATAGAGTATTCTTTGCAAGTGTGCAATGTGCATATTTCTCTATCATGGGAAATGCCCAGCTAAATAAACAAAAGACCATTATCAATACTACCCACAATAAGGCATTAAAGTGACCAGGTACATAAATCAGAATGAAAGCCAACAAAAAGCACAGGAAACTGAATGACTCATAAATTTTACAATGGGATTTTAATTTTTTTATTTCTTCCTTTAACAATTACAAACCGATTCTATTATTCCTTAAAGCAATAGTTCACTTAAAAAAAAACGTTTCGCTGATAATTTACTCACCCCCATGTCATCCAAGATATCCACGTCTTTATTTCTTCATTTGAAAAGAAATTAAGGGTTTTGATGAAAACTGAAAACATTCCAGGATTTTCTCCATGTAACGGACTTCATTGGGAACCAAACGGTTCAAGGTCCAAAAGAGAGTTTCAGTGCAGCTTCAAAGGGCTTTAAACGACACTTGACAATGTATAAGGGTCTTATCTAGGATCCTTCGAGTCATGAATCGAAAAAAGATTTGTTCATTTTGATGAATGAGTTTGAACAGGAGAGTCATGAATGCTCATCACAGAACAGAGCAAGGCGAGGATTTGTGCTTATAAAACTTAAACTTTATTTATTTTTTAAATGGCCTAGATAAGACCCTTATTTAAAGCCCTCAGTGTCATTTAAAGCCCTTCGAAGATGCACTAAAAAAACTCTCATTTGGACCTTGAACCGTTTGGTTCCCAATGAAGTCTATTATATGGAGAAAATCCTGGAATGTTTTGATCAAAAAACTTTAATTTGTATTCGACTGAAGAAAGAAAGACATGGACATCTTGGATGACATGGGGATGAGTAAATTCTCAGCAAAAGTTTTTTAAAAAGTGAACTAGGCCTACTCCTTTAATTATTACAGATAAACATCCATCACCAACCAAACAAATCAATGTATATATTATTATAATTATTTTAAACTGCCAATTAATACAAAAATACATATATTCAGCCAACTCCTTACCTCCAAGTTGTCCAGTTCCATTGTCCGCCGTTTAGTAAACCTTCAACCTGGAATAAAAGATCATGAGTCAAATGAACAGTGCAAACACAACCCACATATGACTCGAGCTAAACTGTTTAACGTTACTGCCTGGCCTTGCCTGTTGAAAATATGGCTCATTAATAAGCCAGTTAGCCAGACACCGTTTAATGAATGTATTTGAAAGTTTTTTTGACTTAGGTATTTGGGTAAGCTTTGTAAAGTGAGTCATCATCAGGCTTGACTATCAGCCTGCCATCTTGCCTTGTGCAACTAGACCACGTATACTTCTCAAACAACTGTGATTCCAGCACAAGAGTATTAGTTGGTGTTATGCTGAGGGTTTAGATATGATAAACAACTCTTTTAAGTTGCACAACAAAGCGTTTTTATGTTGACCATGTAACAGATCTAATCCTACGGAAGTCAGACATTAAAGGTGACAACCTGCTGTTATCAGACCACCTGGTTAGCACATCAAACCCAAGACAGTTTACCGTCTCAAACATTCAAACAGGAAAGTAAACAGTTAAATTTGGGAGTAAAAAGCATCTCGTGAGAATTTTACATTCAAACTGTAAAGTGACGGTTCTGACAAAACTAACCAGCAAAATCTGATGGACTAGCTCCAATCTCAGCCACCAAAAAGCCAGTCCGAAAAACTAAGGACCAAAAAAAATATAAACAAATCTTACATTTGACTTGGTAGACAGTTTGCTCACTCTTTCCACGAGAGTAACGAATCGGACCGGGATCCAACTGTCAGTTGTTGTAGAGAGGGATGGTTCTTGAGAAGGTAACGTTAGCTCGGCTACAGGCTAACTGCGCACACATACACGGAGCTGTTAGCTGCTGCTATGCTAATAGCTAACTTATAAGCTAAGCCCCTTTAAAAACTTAACAGAACTGACCGAGAACAAGTTATTTAGTTCGCTCGCTGTTACGATTATAATAGTGTATTAACATTATAGAGAGATTTAAAGAATAATAAAAATAAACGCATTGACTGTTGGTTGTTTGTTTGCTATCTGTATCTTCGGCAAAAAAATGAAATGATTAAAGTTATAGCTACAGTCAGCTGCTTGCATGAAGTGTAGATTTGTAACACCGCCCATTATTGCAATGCTTCCTGGGTAATGTAGTACATTGGAGGACAAAGACTATTATGGTTGTTTGGAAAAAGCTCGGACTTGTACTTTGTAGATTAGAAATAGAGCTAAGGACGTATCATTTTTATGTTAACAACAATAATGTAAAACAACTTTTAAAAAAAAGAATGTCAACTGTACTTTCAATTTAATTAATATATTTAACATGAAAAACATTTCCTTTATCATTTTATTATTTTAAAAAGGAGATTTTAGTAAATACTACATTAAATCACTTTTGCTTTCAGTGCTTAAATAAATGTATTTATATAAAATGTAATTCATTGTTGTTGTTCAGATAATATTGCAGTAACTAAAGACAACATTTTAGAACATTTCTAACATGTATATTACTTTGATACATTACCCTGGTCATGACCACTGCCATCCCTTCAATACAAACCACACCAGCCAATCCAGGCCTGTTCGTTTATCTGGAATTGCCTTTTGACTATTACACATGATACAGGATGGTTAGGTTCCTCCTGGACTTGCTGTCATAGCAATAAGTCTGTAAACTCAAACCAGTCATATTTCATGTAAACAATATTATTCTGGTGAAAGTCTGTCTTCGCACATTCCTGATCATAGTTTTGAGTATCAATCTGACCTTTCTAATGAACACAAGAACATGCAGTAATATCAGGCAACTTAGATATTTTAATCTGCAAATTAGTTTGAAAAGCCAAATTAGCCAAAGACCAATTATCACAATTAGAAGATCTGGCATGTCAAATCATATCAGAGGTAGATATTAAGGGAATAGGAATTAATGGGAATAAAAAAATATCCCTCACCCTCAAGCCATAGGTGTTTATGACTTTCTTCTTTCAGCTGAACATAATCTGAGTTATATTAAATAATATCCTGGCTCTTCCCAGTTTTGTAATGGCACTTACAAGAAGTAATGTTACAGTTTACAGTTTGGAAGCTCCAAAAAGCACATCCTTCCATAATAAAAGTTATCCATTCCACTTCAGTGAGTTAATAAATCCCGTCTGAAGCGAAGCAATGGGTTTTTGTAAGGCATTTAGCCATATTTTAAATTTTATAAACCGTAATCACTCGCTTCTGGCAACAGCCATTTGTGGAAAAATCCATTCAGAAGGCATTTAATGCAGGGTGAATTCAAAAGGACAGCTGGATCCAAATGCAATTATTTTACCAAACAGAATAAGACAAGAAAACTAGGGAAACAGAAGGACACAAACAAAACATCAATTTAATGACAAGACTCAACAAGGAACACAAGAAACATTTGGTTTTAAATACTAGATGGCTAATAATAGGCAAAGAAGACACACCTGGGAATAATCACAGAACCAATCAAATAGAAAAAGTAAAAAGGGCTACAAAAATGAAAACTAAAAGTCCCATCACCAAAAAAAACAAGAAACACAAGGCCAGCAGGGAATACGCAACAGAGTACCCCCTTAAGGAACGTATTCCAGATGCTCCCATAACATGAAAAACAACAAACAAGAGTGCTGGAGCAGAGGCAGATCAGGGAGAGGGATGGAGGGCCAGTCCAGTGTGGAGGTACTGGAGACTGAGGAGGGTCAGAGAGCCAGGGAGGAGACAGCAGAGCAGGGGGCCAGGGCGGAGCCGGAGACCACCAAGTCGGGGCAGGCGAAGCTGGTGACCACCACAGCAGATAGGGTAGAGCTAGAGACCACCACAGTGGAGCAAATGGAAACGGTGACCACCTCGGCAGATCAGGCTGAACTGGAGACCACCATCGACAAAACTAAAACAGAGAACACAGAGAGGTTAGAGAAGGCCACCTTGGCCAATACAGAAAAGGTTGGAATTTCAAGGATGGCTTCCTTGGCCGTGACAGGGCCGGCTGCGAGTTCATGGACGACCTTTGTGGTCATGTCAGGGGAGACAGAAAGTTCAGGGGTGACCTATCAAGGCAGAAGGAGTTCAAGGATCTCAGTGCCAGTGTCAGGGCACACAGAGAGTTCAAAAACAACCTCCGTGATCATGCAGGGCAGACAGAGAATTCAGGAAAGACCTCCATGGTCGTGTCAGAGCAGACAGAGTTGAAGGATGACCTCTGTGGTCATTACCAAGTCAAGAGAGAGCACAGGTGATTCATAATCTACCTCTTTGGTTGTATCAGAGCAGACATAAGGTTCAGGTACAGTTGCAGCCTCGGGATGAGCTGTAGTGGTTGCTGCCACCTCAGGAGGAGCTATAGCAGTGTGTATAGCTCCCCAAACACACAAGATGGCCGTAGCACCACAGACAATGCAGACAACGGTGGCAGTAACTCTGGTACCAGCTGACTTATATACGCTGAGACCACTGGACTTGGCAGCGCTGGCATCCATGGTGGGCGAGGTTCCGCTTCTACCGAAGCTTGAGGCCCAACTCCAACCAAGTCTTAGCATTAACAGTACTTGCCCAGCTTCCTTGCTCTGAGTGCTCAACCTGTGAGAGCAGAGATCATAAATGCTATCTAGGCTTCAGCAGTAGAATAGACGTGAGGTTGATGAAGTTAAGTTACATGTTAACATGAAGTTACTCACACTGTTACAAGAATCCATTTCAGCATGCTAGAGTGCCGTCAAACTTGTCCGGAAGCGAAAGACAAGGGTTATAGCCAAAGTTAAGCCAGGCAGACGGACTGAGGCTAGCTGTACTTGAGAGGCTAGCTGTAGCTGAATGGCTAGCTGTGCTAGGTGGTTCTGAGTAAGACGGCAACTGGAGTGTTTGCACGGACTTGACTAGATCCTCCGATAGCGAGGTGAGTTTGCGCAATTATTAATGATCTGAAAAAAGCATGGTCGCTTTGGAGGATACTTTAACTTGAAGTCTTAGAATCTGCATCCATGCTGGATCCATGGTGGGCAAAGTTTTATGTGACGAGGAGGCTTGAGGCTTGAGAGTTAGGTTCAATGTGCAGTTTATTAGTTGCAAAGGTAAGAATTACAAAGAATATGCAAATAATGGAAGCAGAATGGCAAAACTGAGGAAATAGTGACTGAGGCCAAACTGTCTGAATAATCCAAATTAGGGAACACACACAAGGTCAAACAGATAAATCAAGTCCAAATAATAATCCAAAGTTTAAAGGGTTAGTTCACCCAAAAATGAAAATGAAGTCATTAATTACTCACCCCCAGGCTGTACCAACCCTGTAAGACCTTCGTTCTTCTTCGGAACACAAATGAAGATATGTTTAATTAAATTTGAGAGATGGATCACTGCTACATAGGCATCCTAAGGGATCGAAACTTGACGGCCCAGAAAGTCATTGAAGAAAATGTTTAAATATTCCATGTTACTACAGTTGCTCAATGATAAGTTTATCAAGCGACGAGAATACGTTTTGTGCAAAAAAAAACAAAAACAAAAATAATGACTTAATTCAACTATTCCTTTTCTTCCTTGTAGGCCTTAGACGAGACTCCAAGAGATTTCCACGACGCACGCACGAGTAGTTGAAGGAGATCGCAATTCTCGCGCATGTGTCGTGGAAATCTCTTAAAGTCTCATCTCAGGCCTAGGAAGAAAAGGAATAGTCGAATAAAGTCGTTATTTTTGTTTGTTTGTTTTTTTCGCACAAAAAGTATTCTCGTCGCTTGATAAACTTATACTTGAGCCACTGTTGTCACATGAAATATTTAAACATTTTCTTTATTGACTTTCTGGGTCGTCAAGTTTAGATCTCTTAGGCAACCTAAGCAGTGAGTAAGCAGCTTATGTAGCAGTGATCCACCTCTCAAATTTAATCAAAAATATCTTCATTTGTGTTCGGAAGATAAACGAAGGTCTTAAGGGGTTGGTACAGCATGGGGGCGAGTAATTAATGACTTAATATTTATTTTTGGGTGAACTAACCCTTTAAGTTCAGAGATGTTTGCACAGGAAAACAAAACTTCGCACCGAGCCAAGTGAGCTAAGCATTTATTAACCCGCCAGTCGTATGGATTACTTTCATGATGGATGCTTCAAAAGCCTGGGCACAATTCAATTCCATATGATACCTAGGATGGCTTCATGGTGAGTATTTTTGGCTGAACTATAGCAAGGTACGAAGAACGGACACGTGATGTCAGTAAGCCCTAACACGAAAAAACTGTTCACAGCCATTTTGTCGATGGTGGTAGCCATGTTTCTGATTGGCTAAAAAGCATGAGCCGCTTCTCAGAATGCTGTTAACGTTTTATGCACAACTGTTACAGATACAGAGACAGGTGGGATTTCTCATGATACTTTTCAATGTTTTCTGTGAGTTAGTGAATGTTTTCTTGTGAACTTTATACACCTCTTTCTGAGATTCATGTATAACAGAGATTCAAATTCAAGTATTTTTTCCCCATGTAAATTATGTAACAGTTTAATTAACAATTGAACATGCATTGTACAACCCATGAGGTAATATAACATTTGTTCTCTCTTTAGCATAGATTCATCTATTTCTCTAAGAAGGTTATTTGGTTGAAATGCTGCAGTTCAATACACATATATGAAACTCAAACATTTGTCAAGAACTTGAGACATAAAAATAGACAAAAGAAATTACCAACAAGCAAGGTGACATGACCATGATTTTTTTATACATACCTAGTCTAATCCCATTTAAACATATTAAGTTTGAGATCAGTACCCATAAAACCATCTAATTAAATTCAGATCTAAAGATTTAAGCCTGGAAAATCCAGTGTGTTTTCTTCCCCTCTGAAGGTATGACCATTCATGATCTGTGTTCCCTGTATCACATAAAAAATATTGCACTTTGATCATGATATGTGCTAGAAAAACAGTGAGATGCTGCTATCCCTAATATCAATCTCATGCCGTGTGGTTAGAGGTGCTCTTGGATTTTAACTGTGAATTACTGTGCGCTTCACTCGCAATCATAGTGTGTTAAATTCACTACAAGGTGCATCATTGAATATCAAAGGTTTTAACCAGGACTTAGAAAGTGTGTATAACACAACCTCCTTGAAAATGTCCAGCTGAAGAAGCTGAAATCTTTTTGTCACAACTCTGTCTGTTCAAAAAAGCTGGTATAAGGATCCATTTTTCTTCGGGAAATCCGGAGTTGAATGTCTTTGAGCACTTGGCCCAGAGACCCAGTGATATAGTCTCATTGAATAAGGGCACCAGAGGTGTGTGGATGAATGTCACGTGACAGTCTTTTTTTTTTCTTTTTTCTTTTTTTAAATAAGGAAAAATCTCATATTATTGGATGTAGGAAGTTTTTTTTCTGTACAGCTGAGTATATACATTCCAAATGTGCATATTATTGCAACAATAAGAAATGAGGTTGCATATTTTAAGAATACATGTATTGCGTCGAATACCTCAAGTCATCTATATGAGACAGACACTGATTGTGTATACAGACAAACAACACAAAACTATGCTGACACTGATGTTAAACAGGAACAAACTGTGTTTTCAGCAAAATTCTGATGTGCCTTTGCCTTCATTTGGAATGTCATATGGAATTCATTAACCCATATGGCGAGCAGTGAGGTCATGGGTAATTTTATTTTCCCTCAAACTACACACACTTCCAAGGATGTGAATGTAAATCTGGGAGATGATGTTTAAAGGTGCACTTTTTTTCCCACAAAGTCTAGTGTTTGTTAATCTAAGTGATATACACTCACATGAGATGAAGATACATCAGTGCTCTAAAAAAAACCACATTTTCGACATTATCGAGCATTATGGTGGTTTACATATTAAGATCATATGACCAGCCCAATATTTTATTTTATTTCAGATGTATTATTGTCCCTATTATGGGATACTTTTGCTTGCAGAATAAATTAATCATGTCAGACTGCGAATAGGGTATTTCTGCAGTGACACCAGTAACGAAAACTCCAGTATCCATTCCATCCTGCAACCACTTTCATATCAGTCAGCTCAACATAAGCAAAAAATAAGTGCACCTTTAAGAGCATAAAATATGTAAAACACTGCATGCCCCAGTGTTCAATAATCTTCATCTCTGAAAATGAAATAAGATTCACCCATAGCAAGTATATTAACATAAACACCAAAAAACAGCATGTTCCTTTGTGCTTCAGTTCACATTGTAGTGCTTTTGTGTGTGTGCAGGTGTGTATACAGTACATTTCCTTCAACACTCTCCAGCAGCAATCAACTCGCCTGGTCTGGCTAGTCTATCCCTTCTGTTTTGCTCCTCCTCGTCCTCTTCATACAAGGTGTGATGAATGCTCAGCAGCGGGTGTGAGGGGTTTCGACTAAAAGGCCCGGACTGGCTCTCCGGCTCTGCCCCATGGTTGAGAGGATCCTTTGGGGAGTCTGGAGGAGGCACGCTGGTCGTTCCACCATTCATATATGATGTTGTGGAGAGAGTGGCTGTGGAGAAGGTAGTGGTGGTGGACAGTGGAGGAGACTCTTTCTTCTCTAAGGGGACAAAAAGGTGATATAGAATTTTCGGTACTAATATAAAATAATACAAGTTTTCTGTCTGATATCAAAATGGTATGCTATTGTGTCTAAATAAATAATTATATTAAAAAAATCATAAGATCAATTGTTTTAAATCTTACCATTAAATGATGTAGACCTCACAACATTGTACAGTATAAAAATTGATAAATTCATTTTGAGATTTGCTTAAGATTTAGCAGAACATTTAACAGTGTTACTAAAATGATTACTGTTTTTAAAAATTACGTTTAAGGTGAGTTAGATGACGGTGAAAGAAATGTAAAAAGTGGGGAAAATGTGAAAATGGGAAAACTAGGGCAATTTATTGCATGCACAATATTGCAGTTCTAACCTAAAAGGATTTGTGCACTTCTGGTTCAATAGTTCCAAAGTTCCAAATAAATGGGGTTTCCTGAATGCTTTTATGTGTCTTGGGAAAAGGCATTTTGCTAACATGTGACTAAATGGGACTACAGAGGTTGTCAAGGACATTCAAGGCAGGGTAGGTGATTTGTCCCAGAAATATTTTTTGTTATGCTGGTTGAAAGTCTTTTCACATCCTGATAGCAATCACTATGTTCAGTGGTCTAAATGCATTTATATGTAGGCTACATACATCATCTGTGAAAGGCATAGGACCATAAAATGTTCATCCAATCATTGAATTCGGTCAGACTGCAATAATACGATGTCCTATTTAGCTGTCAATGTATGTATTTCCATACCTCCGTGCTCCCTGCTTTGAAACAGCTGCTTTGACACTATGAGGGAGGGTGGGATCTTATGCTTTCAAAGCTAACACGCTATTGCTAGCCTCTCTGAAAATTGCCTACCCTAACTTTAAATGTCATGACATAAAACAGGAAAGTCATCTACTCACTAGCTCACTTTTAAGAATAGATTGGAAGTGACGTTGAAGTCATGTGATCTTGGTATAGTTTGTTTATAGCCTAATTTGTACCTTTTACTTCTGCCGTTTGTATTTAGGCTTTAAAATTTGTTATAATTGTGTTCATTTGTGAAGGTTATCTTGATGTGTACAAGTAAGAATAATAAACTTGTGTTGGTCCAACACTAGCTCACGACCAATTCGTACGAATTCGCATGATTAAAAAGTGGCTAATTCGTACTAATTCGTACGACCTCACTCGTACTAATTCGTACCATTTGCCTAAACCCACGTGATGGTTAGGTTTAGGGGCGGGGTAAGGGGTAGGTCATTCGTACGAATTCATACGAATTGGCCAATTCGTAAAATATGTACGATTTAGCAAAATCGTATTAATTCGTACGAGTGAGGTCGTATGAATTGTTACGAATTAGCCACTTTGTAATCATTCGTCGAATTCGTACGACTTGGTCGTGAGATCGGGTTGAAGCTTTTTTGCACCATTTATCCAAAAGCTAATGGAACATTTCTATTGGCTTTCTGTAGACGGACACTAGCAATGCCAGATATGGTTCTGATATACTGTGCATCTCTAATTCAAGCATACCAGAAAGAGAAGAGGAGACGTGGACAACTGCATGTGGACCCTCAATATACACATTACTGAGGGAGTGCTCAACAGGGACTGGCTCAGGGTTGACTGTCTCTGGTTTCGCTTTCTGGATGGTTAGCATGTAGGGATGAACATCCAACGTGAGGTTAAGAGAGTGTTTCTTCTCTAAATTGTATGTTTCTGTAGCTGAAAAGCAAAATCAGAAACACGATCAGAGGACGATTATGACCATATTAGCCATACTAACTTAAACCAGGTTTTACTTTGGCCTTACTTATGCTTGTAGGAGGATGTTGTGTGCTCTTGCTGTCCAGAAGTGGAGCCATAATGCTATCTGGTACATTCTTCCTCCGGACTGGTTTAGGTTTATCTGCCTTAATACTATTATCCAGTCTGGTTAGAGTCAAGGGTTCCTGTATGAAAGCAAAGAAATATAAGGTACATTTCACTAATAGAAGGACCATACATACTGTGGCAAGCTATTCATTCACTAAATGTGAATGAGAACCTAGAGTCAAGTCTTACTTTAAAAGACTGTGGCAAAGGGTTAGATGAGGGGATCCACTTCATCTTCTTGCGGGGTCTTTTGATTACTGAGGGCTCTCCTCCCAGCTCTCCCACACCGAGCACTGACGGGTCCATACTGGGGTCAATAGTCTGGATACCAGAGTCTCTCATAGTCGGAGTGGCGTCGTGATTGGATTGAGCCAATGCTGCCAGCAGCTGCCGCACCACATTGTCATACATGAGGTCACTCTCATTTGTAATAAAGTCCAGTCTGTTGAGAGACTTAATGTGGTCTCTGTTCTCATTACAGAACATAGCCAGAATGTTAATGTCGCAAAACTGTGACTTCTGCCAGCGCCGACGTGTTTTAATGCCAACTTTGTGCAGCTTGTCGAAAACGAAATTGGACTTGCGTACTACAAACAAATGCAGCAAGTTCACAAGGATAATGAGGTTCATAGTACACAGCAAAGAGATGTCCACGGCGGCCATAATTCGCTGGAGCTGCACGGCTGGTAGCTTGCAGTTGACATTCAGTCGCAGTTCAGGGATGCTGCTAGTGTCCGGCGGCTCGCCAAGCGCGCAAGTGAACTCGTTCTGCCGCTGACGGGCATAGTAGGTGCTCAGGTAAGTAATGGGCATTGAGCTGAGGCAGACGATGGCTAAATGTCGCCCCAGGTACAGCTTCGCCAGAAAGTTACTCTGCCCTCTGCGCTCAAGATACTTTTCAAACAGGTTCTGCTCTGGGCTCTTCTCCTTCTCTGCATTCTCGATGATCTCCCGTCGCTCACGTTCTGTAATCCCCGGCCCCTTAGACTGGATCTGCTTTTCAATCTTAGGCGCTCTGCCCTCGGCCGCCCTGTGGTAGCAGTTGTCGATCTCTTGTAGGAGGAAGTTGAGCTCGGAGGTGAGGCGAGTGGAGGCCAGGAACTCCCATCCAAGGGCAGGTATGTACATGATGCCTGCGAAGGCCAGCAGAGCGTAGGGCAGAAACTTGTGCTCGAACAGGGAGGGCCGAAGATCGGGGTCGACACCAGGAACAGCATCCCGAAGCTCTGTCCAGCAGTAACCTCTGGCATACAGAGCCTGGTCTCGGGTGAAGTTGTGTGGGGTGTAGCAATATATAGATTCCTCTAAAAGAGGAGATAGAAAATCATAAGAATTCCACTTCACAAAATAATCGGGATTTTGGCATAACAATTAATTAGATACCACTAGTGTTACCATCATGCTGTACCAACACAAACGAAGATATTTTTGCCCAGAAAGTCATTGAAGAAAATGTTTAAATATTCCATGTGACTACAGTGGCTCAAGTATAAGTTTATCTAGCGACGAGAATACTTTTTGTGCGAAAAAACAAACAAAAATAACGACTTTATTCGACTATTCCTTTTCTTCCTTGTAGTCCTGAGACGAGAGTTCAAGAGATTTTTACGACACATGCGCGAGAATTGCGAACTCCTTAAACTACTTCAGTTCAGTTCTCGCACATGCGTCGTGAAAATTATTCAAATTAATACTGTATATCAATCACAACTGAGTCTGTCCAGGAAAATCTGTCTTATCCCGCAGGGATTTGTTTCTTTTAATGAGCTTTCATCAGGTTTCTATAAAGTGGAATGGGTTTGCTGCATAGTGTAAGGCAGCACAGGCCAATCTATTGATGAATCAGTGATGAAAACAAATGCTACATTTGTCTGTGCCAGCTGGACAAAGTCTGAGGTAATTCTTTCGCAGCTACTGTAACTCCTATAGACGCCTCCACCTTACTCTGGGTCTCAGATTACACTCCTGCACAGAATCGATAGTGTAAGTTAAGCAAGATAATAGGTTATAGTCGGTGTGTCTAGATGGGAAAGACCTCTTAATGGTTACAGGCTCAACTTTTTCTTTCAGTACTTTCAAGTTTCAGACTATTCACTCGAGGGCTTGGAGCCAGAGAGGGGGTAAGTGGCATTTTGGGCGAATATGAGTTCTTTATATCAAAATAAAGGTCTCGATGAGCTCTATCCAATGGTGCCAAAATACCTGTCTGAGATCAAAATGTATTGAATAAAGCAACAAAAAGGCTTATCTGACGTATTTGATTTTTTTTTTTTTTTGAAAATGTTTTAGAACATGTTCATTGTGTTTATATGCCATACATTTTTCTTACTTAAATACTCATTCATGTAAGTATGCCTGTGGTTGCATTGTTTGTGATTCAAGGTTAATAATACAGGTAATTGAAGTATGGTCAAATTTTTGTTTTGTCTCTCCTGTACAGTTTGTTAAAAGCCACTTACGTCCCTCTGGCTCCAAGCCCTCGCACTGTTCTTGCATTTTATCCTATAAACAGCCTCAGCCAACATGACAATGAGGGTTTGACCTTCACTAATCCTCTTTCTTGATATAATAAGTGTTCCTAATGAAAAATATTGTAATGTAGTAACGCTCAAATGATGTGAAAAGGCAATTTAAAGTGCAGACTCACAATTGTTCGAAGTGTAAATGTTTGTATATCGCCAACAGATCTAAACTATACTGCATGTTTTTGCCCAGCAGGGTTCTCAATGTTCAGTCACAGCCAGTTGGTGCTGCTATGCAGTAAGACTGACTCAGCGTTTAGCGTAACCCCGCCTCCCTCCTACCACAACCCCTCTTTATCTCTCTCTCTCTCTCTCTCTCTCTCTCTCTCTCTCTCTCTCTCTCTCTCTCTCTCTCTCTCTCTCTCTCTCTCTCTCTCTCTCTCTCTCTCTCTCTCTCTCTCTCTCCCTACTTAATCACCCTACAATCTATCTAGAAACAATCTTTTAACCACTCCTCTGCTGTATACTAGTGGACAACAGGAATATAGAAAGTCTTATAGAACTATTAACAATGGGTCAACTTTAAAAACTTGGCAAAAATCTGGCACTCTCACCAGTGCCATCCAAGTGTAAATCCGAAAATATTTGAAGAGTTCAGATGCAAAAGCCTCTAAATGCCATTTGAAATTTTCTTCTTTAATGATGATTTTTATCAAAGTTGTTTATTTAAGTTCAGTAATTTCACTTAAATAACAATTAATAGGTAATTATCATTGCCATTTAAGTGAAATCACTGAACTTAAATATGCAAGCTTGATAAAAATTATCATTCTAGAAGAAAATTTCAAATGGCACTTAGAGGCTTTTGCATCTGAACTCTTGATTTCTAATTTAGAGTGTAATACCATATCACAAAAAATTTCCATAAGTATTAAGTGCGTTCCTCAATCTAAGCATGTTTCCTTCCATACATTTTTATGAAAATGGTAGGATTTTGCATAAAAAAATGCTGGACGGAGACACCAAGATAAAGAATAAAAATGCCAAAATGTTCACACTCAAATGAAGTGTATAAATGGTTTAATGGAAAAGAAGCACATAAAGTATTAAGGAGACACATTCACCAAATGTGACTGAATAATTTGCTCAGATTGTAGGTTATCATCACCGTTTCGTTGCTCATTTGAATTTGCTCAAGTCTGCAGTTGCTCAAGTCTTCAGAAATCCCTAACTCTTATAAAAAACAAATGGCTTTCAGAACTCTTGTCACTGAATATTGTAAGGTGTTCATAATGTACGTTTGTCCAAATAATGCGTAACACCACTAACCTGCAAAGTTCCGTGTGAAAACTAATGTAACCAGCAGAATAGGGATGATGACAGTCCCTATGGTGACGACCCGGTCAAAGGGCAACTCTAGTTTGAGTTGCACCATGAGACCTGCGAGAACCCCGCCTTTCTCATCCTGTGTGGAACCTGGCAGGATCAACTCCTTCAGCTTCTCACCCGCAAGCAGAGCCGTGGCCATGTCCAAGTTCTGCTCGAAGATGTTCTGCATCCGGTCCCAGCAGCCTGCTCGCCACTAACCTCACAACACTCCTGATGGGAATCGAAGCTCCTCCTTCTACTCCTAACCCGTCAGCCAATGGATTGGCTGCGGGATTTTCCCTGCAACAATATAATGAGTTATGTGTAAGAGGTGTTGACTTTGAAAGTGGATCTTATAAGAGTCACAAAGGAATCTTTGTGATCAGCCTGAGTCGATGGGTTATTGATGGCTGATCTTGTCAGAGGTAGATTGAAGAGATCAGACGATTTGTTGTTGGCGCTTATATTGACAGCTGGGATGAATTTGTCATCCTATCTATTCCATTCCTCAAAAACCTGTAAATGATCAAGAGAGTTCATTCAGAATCGGAGTTAACAGATATAGATTAAAGGGATAGTTCACTCAAAAATGAAAATTTTGTCATAATTCACTCACCCTCATTTTGTTTCAAACAGATTCTTTCTTCTGTTGAACACAAAATACAATATTTTAAAGAATGTTGGTAACCAGACAGTTGACAGTAGCCATTGTCTTTATGTAACCCCTACACCCGGGTCCCACTCGACCCGCTCCGAGCGGGCCTCGAACCCGTGTCTCCGGCATGAGCGTCAGGCACTCCAACAAGGAGGCTAAAGACTGCAAAGCAGGCTAAAGTCCGTTACATTTACCAAATTACCAAAATTCAAAAAAATATGTATTCTTTGTTTAAGAATCTCCAACAGGTTTGGAACAACTTGAGGGTAAAAAAGTGGTCAACATTTCTTTTTGGGTAAACTATCCTTTTCACAAGAAAAACTTCCAAACATATTCTTGATGTTGGCAACGTCCCAGATAGCAAACTGACATTGAATCAACGTGGAAATATGACATCGAAACAACGTTGATCTGACATAGTTTTGCTCATCGAATTAACGTTGAACCAACGTCAGACGCGTCATTCTTTCAAAACTAACGGAAAATCAACTTGAAATCAACACGTTTCAACGTTATGAAAGCAAATCAATTTTCGATTTTCATTTAGCTTTGAAGAATGCTGCGTCTGACGTTGGTTCAACATTAATTCGATGAGCAAAATCAACGTTGTTTCAATGTCATGAGAGACGTCGTTTCCACGTTGATTCAATGTCAGTTTGCTGTCTGGGGTAGTATCTATAACCATAAAATAATTCTATAAACATTAAAAGGAGCCTATATTGCTTTTACTGCTGCACGTTCAGACTCTAGTGCATATTCCTTCAGAAACCAATGGAGTGTGCCAGGTGTGGCTCTGCAGAGTCCTTCGAGAGCATAGTGTGACAAGGACAAAAGGACACAATGACATCCCTGAGGCTTAATCATTCAAGACAGTCTAGATTAGATATGCTTTTTTGGTCTTAAACTCATTGGAAAGTTTTATTGTATACTTCTGACCTACAGATGGAAGCTTGATATGTTGCATTGTGTCTTTGCCAATGGCATAAAAACACAGACAAGGAGCTGTAGTACATTTTGAAATCATTACATCTCGCTTTGAGCTCAAGAAATCAATAAGGAACAGCTTTCTAAGAAATGGAAAGCACAACAAAAAACAGCAGGAATTCCAAATTTGTAAGTTAACTTAAATACAAATTTATTTGGGGGATGAAGTCAATCAGATTTTCAAATTAATGCATTAAACATGATTTATGTTAATCTAAAAATGTAAACTAAGCAATGTCTTAATGGTCAGAGCTGTTGTGTAAATGATTTACTTATGCAAATATATAATAATATTAATATAATGAATGCAAAAAGTAAATAAAAATGTAGTAAACGCAGAAATGTTTTTAAAAGAATTAAATAAATATTCAACCTGCAAAATAAATAATAGTTTGTTTTAAATGTGGGAATAAATACTGTATTTCATGGGATGAATCATAGAAGTATTCAGTATCCTCTCTTGGGGACTTTGGGACAATTATGGACAATTATCCTAGTTATGGACAATTTGTTCCTCTATGAGACACTTAAACTGCAGGTTTAGAAGTCAAAGAAGTTGATAGTGATACGAATGTATCATGCAAACTTAAAGCAACAGAAGTGATGTAGTAGGCTATCTTTTAACATAACACAGCCTCAGACACAATCTAGTTTTATCGACTATATGCTGTAACGAAACTGCCCGACATATTGACAATGTTTAGGTGCAAAGGTGATGCACATATCACTTACGCTCAGTCGAGGAGCTGTCCATCACCGGATCATCAGGCTATCCGGCATCATCACTGGCTAGAAAGACATATAGCGACTTAAGACAAAGATATGATAAAATACATGATAATATACGGCATGAGTGAAAGAGATGGGCTGCATTGACTATCATCGTCATGATGTCACATACCTGTCAGATTACACGATTATATTGAGGAGCACGCAGAGCCTGAATCCCATGCTAAAATCAACAACACCTGGACAGATCTCTTTCTCTTCACAACAACCACCAGATCTCCAAAAAAAAAAAAAAAAAAAAGAAAAGAAAAGAAAAGAAAAGAAAAAAAAAACGGACGCGGATGCATTGACTTGTGCTTTACTGTTGAGCATCCCCGGCGTCAGTAGAGTTAATCTGCAGTGCGGGCGAGCCGTTTCAGCGTGTATCCGGGCACACACACCGGTTTGTTCCGCCTCTCGCCATTCCTCTAACTGACAAACCTCATACACTTCTCCAGTTCACACGATCATCTTCACACAGACCATCAGTTAACATGGGCATCGCTTGTTCTGCCTTGCACCATATCGTTAGTTCCATAGTGTATGGAAACGCATACGATAAAATAGACAATATGCTTAACCAAAAGGCAACAGAAACCATAAGGGTTATTTTGGCTGTAGCCTAGTTGCTGTGCATAAAAAATCCACCAGCACTGTTTCTATTCTATTCTATTCTATTCTATTCTATTCTATTCTATTCTATTCTATGTTCTATAGGCTATATCTCATGTATTATTTTTAATGTTCACTGTAGAGTTAAATTTGGGAAGATGTTTTGGGTATTGTGCAGTAGCTTTTATTTATTAATATATATATATATATATATATATATATATATATATATACGTATATATACTGTATATATATATAAAGACCATTAAAGAGATAAATGAAAATTCTGTTATCATTTACTAAAATTATTTAAAATATTTTCCTTTGTGTTCAGCAAAAGAAAGAAACGCATACAGGTTTGCAACAACTTAAAGGTACGGAAGAGGATAGGGCCAAGCAATAATAAAAAAAATAAAACCATCTCGAGATTAAAGTCACCATAATGCAAAATTATGGGTTTGCTATGTGGGGAAATGTGCTGGTTACATTTGTTAGACATCAGCTGATTACTATTATTATATTATATATTAAGACCCTTGATTCTCACCTGACTATGGCTTTGTAAACTCTATCCATGATGTGGTTTATAATGGACTGTGATACAGAAACAGTGACAATGCTACACACTCTTGGCTTACTCTGGTTATTATCTGCTGTCTCAGACGACGATATGTTCCTCCCGTTTTAGCCACCGTAGCTTCTACGAAAGAGATGGGTGAGCAGTGGGCTGAGCCCTTAGTGCAACTCGCAACCGAACCGCTAGATGCCGCAAAAAAATCACACACTACACCTTTAAAAAAAGTTGCTGCCTTTCACAAGTACAATCAACTAGAATGTGTAAGTCTTTCAACTTAAATTACATTAAATTGACTTAAAAATAAGTTGAATATTGTATAACAAAAAAAGTTGAAAATACTTTTGATAGGCTATTTTATAGCTATATAGTACTAAGACACCCGCAGTACTAAGATGTTTATTAATCCCTTTGGTCTTCATATTCGCTAAATGTGAAAAATAAAAAGTTCAACCAAAAATCTCATTATTTACACAACAATTCGAAAAAGTCATACAGATTTAAAACAACATGAGGGTGAGTAAATTAAGATTTTTGACGTGAACTAGGTTAAATGCATGTCAGTGTTGTCTATTTTGCTCTTTTTATTCAACACTCCATCTGCACTTGGACTAAAACCTGAACAAACATATCAAGCTGTAACGTCACTATCTGGAATAATTTATATTCACATTTCACATAAACAGCCTTTAAAATTTTATTGATCTACAACAACATCAAAAGATGCACATTGTTTATACAAAAATAAAATCTAACATAGTAAAAAGGGTTGCACGCAACAAGGTAGTGAACAGCATATGGTCCATTAAAGTGTGTTAGAATGATTGAATGCATCATATATTAGGTCCCCTACCCTTTCAACATCCAACCTATGGGATTTCTAAATAATGCATTAAAGTGCTGTGGATTGTACAAGCATGGTGTGTTCACCATTTATTTGCATATAAACTTGCTCAGTCGTTCGACCATCAAATATGATTCTATTTTCAAACTGGAAATGTAGGCTACAGTATATTCATGATTGTGAGACACAAGTTTAACGATTTTTACAATGGACTTTCAAAACCGATCCCTCATTTTGACTTTATTAAACTGTCATTCAATAATCTTTGACAGACACTACATTTTAAAAATCTGGGGTTGTTAATTAATTTATGTTTTTTTAAGGATGTCTTTTATACTCAGTGGCATTTATTTGATTAAAAATACAGTAAAAACAGTAACATTGTGAAATATTATTACAATTTAAAATAACTGTTTTCTATTTCCATATATTTTAAAATACATTTATTCCTGTGATAGCAAAGGTGAATTTTCATCAGCAATATCTTTGCCACATGATCCTTCAGAAATCATTCTATTGATTTGGTGCTCAAGAAACATTTATCATCACTATCAATTTTGAAAACACTTGTGTTGCTTAATATTTTTGTAGAAACTGTGATACTTTAAAAAAAAAATGTTCTAAAAAGTTCAAATAAACAGCATGTTTTTGAAATAGACATATCTACTAGTTTTATATAAAAATGTGAATGTCTTTCCTTTTATTTCAGATCAATTTATATATCTTTGCTAAATAAAAGTATAAATTTTGTAAAAAAAAAAATTCTTACTATAAAATCCCAACCCCAAACTTTTAACCGGTGGTGTCCGACTCTTAAATGTAGCAGATGACAGAACTAAGTTTCATACCCCGAAAAGTGATGCTCTTCCAACTGACATTCTCATATCTTCCATATTTGTACATTGACTTTTTTTCTCAGTGTACTGCGTTTCCTTCTGTTGCCTGTATCTTTGGTCACTGGGCCATTTGGACCACCACTGCTTTCCAGGCCTTTTCTTTGTCAAAATCCCTTAGTGTGCCATTTGATGTGTGTTGCTGTAAGAAAAGAATGAGATGGTGGAAAAGAAATGGTCCAACAACCACCTTGAGAGCTTTCTTTGTTAATTACAACATCCCCCACGTGTGTTTTCACAGAATAAAAGGAGCGAAACAACTCTACCATACCATTCCACTGTGATTGTGTTTCATGCTACATTTGGCACCGTACAGTACCGTTTTCCTTTATTATTATTTTTTTGCTAACATCATCTGCAGTTATAGTCACATATAACAACATTTCATGTACTCTTAAACTGACCCATCAGTCATGGGGTGTATGTTTGTTTGTGTGTTTACCTCGCAGTGCTTTTTCTGTAGCGTGTCCCATTCAGTACGTCCCATGCGGAGCTGGCTCTTGTAGGAAGCACACTTTATTACGGTGGCTAACATCAGCACCGCCTGCACCAGCAGCAGTCCCATCAGGACAAGCAGCAGTATGTCATATGTCTGCTGCATCAACAACATACATTCACATACTTAGCACGCTTCAAACGACCTTCAAGATGGGTGTGAAGGTGAACATGTATCTGAATTCCAGAGTTTAAAGGGATGGTTCACCCAGCCAAAACCTGTATGCTTTTTTTATTCTGAACTCAGCAGTGTTGTTATTGTAAATAATTAAAAATGTTTTTCTGTAAGATGAAAAAAAAAAAGAAGATTTTTTAAAGAAATTAAAAAAAAAATCTAAATGTTGCCTTGGCAACTAAATTAAATAAACAAGTTGAAGTTGTATTAGAATGACTAAAATAAAAAATAAAGAAATGGAAATAGATTTAAAAATAAAGAACAGCTCTCAATTAAAATACTGTTTGGTCACAAAACACGTCAGAAACAATGATGTTCGATGATGTCATTGATACCCAACATGATTTCACAACTGCAGCGCAGAAGAATATTTTCATTACAGAGTAATATTTTTTAATATTTAATGAATTTTCCCTCTCAGGGAACCAGGGTTACATACGTAACCTGAGACTTTTTCATAGAAGAATAACATCATATTTTGGAGAAGAAGAGGGCAATGTTATTTTATTATTATTTATCTATATTATAGTATTTATTATTATTTTGAATTACCTTCATTTTTTTATTTTGAGTTCATTTTAATTTTAGTAAATTTATTACTGTTACATTTGTCATTTTTTTCTATAAGTATCTTTAATTAATTTTCATTTCAGTTTTAGGTTTAGTAAATTTAATACTTCAGTGTAAACATATTTATTTCAATTAGCTGCCATGGCAACATTCTAATTTTCATTTAAGCCTTTAAGTTTTTCATCCAATATATTTATTTTATTTTATTTCAATTACCAATTTTTTTTTTTTTTTTTAAGTCTTAGTTTAGTTTGGGATTGTCAGTTGTTTGGCTCATTTGACTGACAAGAACAGGATTTGCAGAAACCTCTGTTTAACAGAATCATAAATCTGATATAATCATCTTAACCTTAAATGCTAAATACAATGGACTTCACCTTACTGTAGTTTGTCATGTGATTTTATGTCAGGATGTAGAATCAGCAGAGCTTATACAGATTCTTAAATTTGTAATCCCACACAACACAGCATTAGGGCGAATAAATAATTCTCATTTTTGAGTGAGCTATTCCCTTAAGGCGTCAAAAAGGTCATATTGAAACTAATTTGATTTGATGCACAGAAATGACTCACCTTGACTAATGTCACTTCATGCATAAAGATTTCAATAAAATTAATCACACTGCTGGACAAGAATCCAGAAGCAGAGAAAAGCAGTGGTGATGTCACACTACTTATAGCAATCAGCATCTCCACCTACAGCAGTGGAAAGAAAGAGAAAAAAAAAATAATGAGAGAGAGAATCACTCTAAAGAGAAAGCATTCAGGCAGCTAAATGAATGAGAATAGCGAATGTCCTTTAGGGATGTTTGATTGCATTGCTTTAATGCTGTAGAGACCCTGATGGTGACTCACCAGACTCTTGCTGGGGTATTCTGCCACCACATGGCTGGCAATGGCACTGGGGAAACACTGCAGAGGGATCACATAAACAACCATCAAGAACCGAACGGAAACATTCATAATCTGAAATTAAATAATATTTTATATAATAAGCTGAACTCACAGCTACCAGGATCCAGAAGAAAGTGACAGAAAGGTATGGCTCTGGGAGGAGAGCACCCAAATTGAGAGCAATAATTCCTCCGAATACAGCGGCGATGCCCAGTATAACCTCAATTACCTGCAACAAAGAAAGAGCAGCAGATCTACAGTGTTCTTTGTGTTGATATACAGCAGATACACTCACAAATGATCTAATTTGTAAGCAACTCACGACATAGGCCTTGAGAAGACGTGTGGGGAACGAAGCTGGGGTCACAACCACAGGGCCATCAGACACTGGCTGGAGGAAAGAGATGGATGATAGCAATGAGGAAAAGAAAAAGAGCAGAGAGACATGAGCACATATAAAATGTAAATCACATAAGCTAGAGACAAATACAAAAAGTCATAGACATATCACATGGTGATAATAGCTTCCAGGGATTTAGCATAAAAGGATTTCAGTTATTTTGCATTAAGGCAAATTTTATCTCAAGAAAAGTCTGTAAAAATAGGACCCAAAGTACTGCATTAATTTTTCACAGGTGTTAAACCTGTACTTTTGAATTACACGTTGCACTGAGTTTAGGGATTTAAGGAAATGTCCATAAAAGTTAATATGTTAATTACCAGAATGAGCCAAAGCCTTGCATTTAAACTTCCAGATAATGTGACAGGTACACTAATATGCATTAATACATGATTAATTATTTCATTGTTAGTGCAAATTCATGTGCAAATTACTACAATTACTAAATGACTAGTTAATAATGATGTACCCCAACAAGTAAAGTCATAAGCTAGAGACAGATACAGTAAGTCAAAGACATATCACATGGTGATAATAGCTTCCAGGGATTTAGCATAAAAGGATTTTGCAGTTATTTTGCATTAAGGCAAATTTTATCTCAAGAAAAGTCTGTAAAAATAGGACCCAAAGTACTGCATTAATTTTTCACAGGTGTTAAACCTGTACTTTTGAATTACGCGTTGCACTGAGTTTAGGGTTTTAAGGAAATGTCCATAAACGTAATGGTTAATGTTCTGGCAGAAAATGACCAGTAGCTTTGCAATTTCCTATGCAGATTTATTTAAGAGTGTGTCTCAGTCAGATAGAAACTGAATTTCAATTTCCACTAAGCAAGCATAATTCATAATGCAATATCATAGATCATTTTTTGAATCATTACACAATTTGCATAAACACAGGCCAAAAATGATGATATACTGCAGTCAGTCGATATACATAAAAGGTCAGAAACTCTTTATACACACCTTGCAGTGTCTGCAACAGTCCTCCGCTGAGCGAGCTGATAGGATAACAGTACTAGCCGTGAGCACTTCCAGCACAATAAGCAGGAGCAGGTTAAAGTTAATCTTTAGAATGACAGATAGCAGTAACTGTTTTAATTGTATATATTTTTACATGAACATCATAGCTTACTGTCTGCAGAGCACATTATTTAATAAATAAATTTAAGAAACCTTTTTTCTTCCAAATTCTTTAAAATGACTTTTGCTTTGCCATTGTCATATTATAAAATATACTAGGCTTGCGCAAAACCATTTCATTTGGATATTACCACATGAAACACATATTTTTTAGGTTACCTGACAAACATTTTAGGGGTATTAGAGTTGTGATGTTCTCACATTGATGGCTGAGGGATTGATGGCGAGTTTACAGCCGAACCACACCAGACACGTGGTTGTCACAGCAAAGGAGGACACATAGACCAATTGAAAGTCTGAGACCTGTAAACATAATAAAATGTGAATAGAAAATGTAAATAATCTGCCAAAACTCAATCAGGGGGATTAATACATCATGATTTATAGCCACATGCTGCCAAAAACTTGCTGCCGGAAACTTGATTGATGAACAGTGTTTGACTTAATACTATATTGATTGATAGAAATTGAAGTAATATTTAATATTATAAAGTTATACTGATACAGTAACACTTTACAATACGGGTGCACTGATAAGGATTAAGTCATGCTTAACTAATGCACAGATAATACTGAATTAATTTGTAACTAATGATTATCTAAGCTATTCATTAATGATTACCACATTAGGAACTAATTAAGAGTATGTATGTTAATGTTAATGTATTAGTTCATACATGAATTGTTATTAATTTAATATGTAATTGTGGATTAATTCCATAATAACTCATTTTTTTAACTAATAGTATTAATTAATATGTTAATTACCAGAATGAGCCAAAGCCTTGTATTTCAACTTCCAGATAATTTGACAGGTACACTAATATGCATTAATACATGATCAATTACTTCATTGTTAGTGCAAATTCATGTGCAAATTACTACAATTACTAAATGACTAGTTAATAATGATGTGCCCCAACAAGTAAAGTCATAACAATGTGATGCCTTTGCAAATCGTTAGCTAATGATTAATTAAAGCAGACAAGTGGAAGTTGAAGTGCATAGCTTTGACTAATTGTGGTAATTAACACATTAATTTACCCTATTAGTTCATAAAATATGTTATTAAGGAATTAATACACAATGACACATCGAATTAATAGCAATTCATGTACTGCTTAATCTATTAATCATATAGACTCTTTATTAGTTGCTGATGCAGTAATCATTCATTAATGGTTCTTTATGAGTTATACATTAACTCAAGATTATCTGTGCATTAAGCATACATTGATGATTATTAGTGCACCCGTATTGTAAAGTGTTACTGCAGATATTCCAATAAAGACGAGTAAATAGAGATTTTTGATGAGTGTGTTTGATACTTGTGTTCACCTAAGCTGTGCAATATAATACTACAGAAAACATTGTCATGATAGCCTTATACTCATAAAAAGTAACTATCTTACCAATATAATCTACATTGAAAAATATCCACTTACTGCAACTTGTCTGTTCTTGGCAATAGCAAAGCTCACCACTGCAGCTGGAATACTCTACAAGCCAGAAACAAAACAAATATCAATGTCAAACTGACCAGCGGCCTCATCCATGAGTAGAAGAGACACTCACAGATCCAGCAGTACAACGCAGGTAGTCCATTGCAGCTGGAAACACATTACCCATATAGAGAGAGAAAGCTGCCGCTATCAGCAAGCTGCTCTGGGGGTTAGAAACAGGTGGATTTAAGAAAAACAGTGTTTTAAGTCCGTTAGCCACAGGAGTGAAAATCTGCTGAGCCAAAGCTCTTACCCCTATGACAACGCTGTACAGCCAGATTCTGTAGCTAAAGCAGGGATGTAATGGCCCAGGCCGATCCAGCTGCAGGTCACTGGCCCTCACATCCACCGTGTAGCTGTCTCTCTCCAACCTCTCCCGCTCCAGATGCCGACTTAGAGTCCCTACCCCACTGTTTCGCTCCAGGGTGGACATCTGGGCGTAGCTGAACACTTCCTGGGCTGATGCCTCGTCTCGTTGCATCCTGATATCCATGACCCCTAGAGAGCCTGCATATAAATCATATATTGACTAGGCAAGAAAAAAAAAGTACCGAGTGCAAACATTTACAGAAGCAGGTAAAGCATATAGGCTTACATACTATTGACAGATTGCCATGTGATCCTTTCAATAACACTTAAACTTACCTCATCCCTATTGCCTTGGGTGTCATTCAATACATGAAACTTTTTACTTTTCTAAGTGCATTTGAAGGTCAACCAATCACAAACCTACCTGTTTGAAGCATTGAACATAGTATTAAACATTGGATTGCATTCTTGTAGCTCATTTAATCCACTGCATTTAATATTCAACTATATTAGTGATCTGCCTTACTTAAAGGCACACTATGCAGGAATTTTTTTTGTCAAACAGCGACCTCTAGAGTCAGTGTGGAGTTCTTAATGTTACAAATACCACTCACGGAGAGTGCTCTGCCATGGAGTGGTCTGTGCACTCACAGGCTGATACCCATTTGAAGCTGTTATATTAAAGATGAACTGAACTGAAAAATATCGACGTTGAAAACGTGTTGTTTATGACAATTAAAAGTAAATTACACTAAACATTTTTTAAAAATATATATTAATATAGCTTTTTTAAGCAACGCAAAATTGCGCTTGTTAGCGCTGGCAGTTCCGATGACGTCACTGGCATGGTAGGACCCGCGGAACGCCATAGACAACAGCTGTAGGTCCTGTATACACAGACGAAAATGAGTACTTTTAACGGCATGGATTACGCATTTGAGCCCGTGAGGGACAGGCCGGTAGTGTCTGACTACCACCACATGGAGGACGATCAGTTTCAGGCTTCACTTGCAGTACAGGATCGTTTGGGGGAAAGTGACTGGGCGCGAGTTCTGTGGAGCATAGACACTGCACGGAGACGATCTGTTGCAGAGAGGTCAACATGGACATTTATTGATCGGCGAAAAATGCATCACCATGCACCGTTCATTTCGGATGCTGTTCGGTGAGAGAAACGTGTTGAAGGAGGCTATGCTGTCTCTAATGGATGTCCGAGCTGAGACGCGAGCGCCCCATAAGTAACTTAGCAGGGTATTTTACGAATAGGTGACGGCTGGGCTAACTTGTTAGACTTTTCTCAGATTGTTTAGATTAACAGCGTACTGGCAGTTCACTCTATGGGCGAGGGTGCATTTAGGAAGGAGAATCCCATCCTTTACAGTGAACTATACATCAGGGATCTTTTCCCCCTCACCCGAATATCAAGGATTCGAGTAACGTTAACGTGATGCATTGAACTTGTAACTTGTGTAAATAAAACATTTCGTGCATTGTCAGACGTTTCATGTACTCATTGACGAAAGTACACATCTCTAAATAGTGTGTCGCTAAAAAATCTGTTTCCTCAGCCATGTCAGCGAGCCTCGGACTGTTTACAAGCTACGGCTATTCTGCTGGTGCGGGTAGAGAACGGAGTGGCTTACCATGCCAGTGACGTAGTCGAACGTTGAAATCCAACATGGCGGCGCCCGTGTAACAAAAACAACACTTTCAATGTACCATTTTATCCCTTTTAACAAATTCTGCCATTTTAAAAATTGTACCAATGAGAATAAATAAAATACATCTGTTATATCACCTTTTCTCAAATTTCAGTTCAGTTCATCTTTAAGGTACAAATCTTGCATAATGTGCACTTTTTGCATTAAATAAGAGATAAAATGTGTTTTTGAACTTGTGTCTGCTGCTATCAGTGTCATGGACACATATTGTCTCTTGTGGCGGCACACGTGCAGTCTTCACTCGTACGCGCTCTTCAATCTATCACAGTTGCGGAGACTTCGCCTTCGTGCTTCATATTGTGGTTGACGTGTGTGACGTCGTTGCCGTAAAGCATGTCGGGATTCTCGCGAGATTTGTTGGGGGCGCTCCTCTCAAACTTGCATTGCACAGCAGCGTCCCCCCCAATCTTTACTACCCGGATGATTCGCCCTACCATGTGTTTGTTTACCACCGAAATGACTTTGAAGCTGTTGCATAGTGTGCGTTTAAGGTGGACGACAATGTAATTTTCTTCTAGAAACAAACTTTTTTTTTTTCATGTTATCTCTGTAAAGCTGCTTTGATATGATCTGTTTTGTAAAAAGCGTTATATGAATAAAAGTGACTTGACTTGACTTGGCTAGCAACACCATGAGTTTGATTGAACTCTGATGAACTGATAAAATGTGTATCTTAAATGCAATGCAAGTAGCTTTGGATAAGCGTCTACCAAACACATGAATGTAAATATATTGGCCCATATTCTATATTTAACATTAATGGTACTCTCCATCATTTCTGTAAAAAAAAGACTACAATTTTCAAACATTATCCAAATCATTGTTCCACATGTTAGGTCTGAGTTTTGTTTATTGGATTTTTTTTAACAATAAACACAATATACAGTAACAAAACTACTGAAATACATGAAAAACCCATTACCATAGCCCGGTTTAAATGAAACTCACCCAGAATTGAAGGAATGAATTAATGAATGTATAGGCCAAATTTTAATGTGAGCCATAACATGGAAATAATTATCTGCAAAATGATATTGGTCAGATTTTTAATATAATCCCAAGCCATTCTGAACAACAACAACAACAACAAAAACAGCTAATGACAATCACACACGTGATCAATCTTCTACCAATTTTAAAAGTGCCAGAACAGATTTACTTTAAGCATCTTTTTTCATTAAATGCATTTTCATAAAATGTTCCTTAATTAGACACAGTAAAGAAACCATATAGTGGACCATAAAACTCTGGCTTTACAGTGACATAACCGAAGCCTATTGAGTTTTACTCTCCGTGACCCGCTTTTGAAAAATCATTTTTTTTCTTTTTTCAATTTAGAGACAGCAGGTCCTTGAAGGAGCTCCAAGAACACAAAACCATACTAAATACAATTTTTGCAGTGATAAAATCATAATATGTGACCTAAAATATGAGCTCTGAGTGTTTTACTAATAACTAATAATTTCTGTAGTCGGTCAGAGGTGTAATAATTTTGGTGAACAATAAAGAAATAAAATGCAATCAAACAGCTCCCTCTTGAAAACCCACACGCACAATGAATACAAAGCACTTTCTCGTTATTACGTAAACAGCCACAGCAACACAGAGCAATAAAGAGGATACAGTGCGGAGATAATGCATGAAGGCAATGATTCATAAAAAAAGTTTGAAAACACACCAACCCCTCCTCCCTCGACCTATGCTATTGCTACAGAACTTCATTCTGAGCCTCACTTTCTTCCCTCTGTTCATTCATCTTATCCCTCCAACCCTCTTTATCTTAATCTCTGCTTCCTACTCACCTGCCTCCAGCTTCGTTTATTTCGGCTTAGCACCTGTTCCCCTGTTCCTGTGGAAGTCTAAGGTTTTAGTTGCACTTTATCTTTGTCTTCTTCCTCTTGTTCTTCTCCCCTCTCCACTCTCTCTCTCTTTCTGTCCCCTCCACTCCAAGTCAATAAAAACTTTTGGAACGGTTCAAAGCCTGGAACAGAAAGTTGCGAGTGTTGCCCTGCCAGCCAGCTTTAGCCAGTGAATGCAAATGGAGCGGAGAGATGGGGCTCAGATCAGGGGCTGCTGAGGCCAGACTCTTACTGCTCTGTTCAACTCAATGAGAGAACTCACACATAAATCAACACCCCCTCGCTGCCATACACACAGAGAAAGAATGCACACAACATAGACCGACTTTTCTCATGTGCACACACAAACAGGCACCCACAATTGTTCTTTTCTGTGAGTACATGTACACTACCACTCAAAAAAAGTTAAAAGGTATTTTTGTGGAAACTGTGATGCACTATTTTCAGGATTCTTTGATGAATAGAAAGTTCAAATACATTTTTTTGTAACATTACAATGTCTCTAGTGTCACTTTTTAGCAATTGGATGTACCCTTGCTGAAGTGTTAATTCTTGTTTTTTTTATAATCTTACATAACCCAAACCTATGAATGGTGTATCAGAGTTTCCAAAAAACCTGCAAGCAGTGAAACTGTTTTTAACATTGATAATATTAAACGTTTCTAAAGCAACAAATCAGCGTATTAGAATGATTTCTGAAGGATCATGAATAACGTCTGCAATGGCTGCTGAAAATTCAGCTTTGCCATCAAAGAAATACAGAAAATTATATTTTAAATGGGTCATGAACTGCCTTTTTAATTTTTTATATTGTTGTCTGAGGTCAACTTATGACGTTCGCTTGGTTTTTACATTAAAAAACATCAAAATGAATAAGTAATAGGCTATTTTCTACCCTAGTTTTGAGCCTAGCTCAAAAACTTTCGGTTTTTATGGGTGTCTCGCATTGAAGACTTGGAAGTAAATGCCCACTGCTGTGAGTGGATAACAGTTTTGCATTTGCAGTTTCACGGTCCGGTTTGTCATCACAAGGTAGGTATCTATGTTATTTAGCTATGCGTGTAATGCGCGAATCGGTGGGCGGGGCTAAACCAGCCGCGTTGAAGTAGGCGTTGATCTTCTTCTGCGGGGGTGGTGTTTTATCCTCTCTGACGTCATAGTTCCCCACTTTGAAAAACGAGTCGTTTGCTGAGCCTGGCTTCAATAAGAGCTTTTATTGGACCGTTTTCAGATCTGAAACTTACAGGATATTCTTATAATATGATGATCTCTAGATGTCAAAAGCTCAAGGAAAATTTGATTTCTCAGTTCATCACCCCTTTAAAATATTAAAATAAAATAGTAACAATTTTACTATTGTATTTACTGACCAAAAATACACGGAGCCCAAGAGCACATTAAGAGACCTATGTCAAAAACATTAAACAATTGTAATTATCCCAAACTGACATAGTATGGCAGAAAACAAGATACGCATTTACAGTTCTTTTGCATAACAAGTTCAAAGCTGTGGAGTCCTGCACTTATCTCTTGCCTCCTCCCACTTGTGGCTTTGTTTTACTGAAGCGGACAAAACAGACCAGAGAATTGGGACATCCCATGGAGCTTCTAACCAGTGGGCACATAAACAGTATTTTGTCACACATATCTTTGAAGTGATTGAATCCAATCCATTTCTTTTGAGACTCATAAATATAACTATGTACCATTGTTTGGTTTATAGGTATAAACGAGATAAATAAGAGAAGAGTGAACATACTGTATGTGTAACAATTCTCATGGCTGTATTTGTTGCAATGCGACTGTTCAAAAGTGTCCTTGAAAGGCAGTATCCATGGAGACCATTTAAACAGCCACCTTCCAATGGCTGGCCACCACACTTCACTGCCCTCTGAATATGCTCAACAACAAGATCACACGCTCACGTGGACACATTTACACACACACACACACACCAGAGGCATGGCAAACCACTAAAAACACCCTGCAGAAGCATTATTGATTCCTAGTAACTTAGCTTTAAATAGTAATTTTAGGGGTTAATTAGGCAAGAGAGAGAGAGAGTGTAAAGTTTATGAGCTGTAGCAAAGAGAAACTTAAATGTTTCTTTTTATTTTCACCTAAATCATAAGAAAAATGTCTCTATAGTGGCCTGATGGGAAAGCTCACACGCACCATAAATGCCTAGTGGTCCTTTTAAAGGTAGGGTAGGCAATTTAAGAGAGGCTAGCAATAGCAAGCTAGCGTTGAAACCATTAAGGTGTATTCATGCCATGTAATAATTACTGCACTTACGTGATTTCAACTAATAAAAAGCATTCATGTAAGCGTTCCTCATAGCGCTTGTAATTACAATTTGTAAGATGGGAATTGTCTGAGAGCTTCTATCTGTACCACCTGACTGCTACAGATTAATTTAGGTGTTGCTAGAGGTGCCTTAGAAACGCATTATTCCCAGAATATACAGCTCAGAATATAATGTCACGTGCTCTCATTTTGAGACTATGGTAATTAAGGAGTGAATGCAGCATTAGATCCCACCCTCCCTTCAAAGAGCTCTTGAAAGCCACGCCTCCTCCAAAAGTAGATTTGCAAAGCGTCACAAGAGATGGCGTTAAATCATCTCATGTCTGAATAATAATGTACGTAAACAACTTACAGAGCAGCATAATTTCATTATCTTGGTCTTGGACTGAATGCAATGTTTGGATGGACATTTTTTTGGTCCGGAGACTTCCATAGAAAATTTATGTAGTAATATATAGGCTTATATATATATATATATATATATATATACACATACACTGCTCAAAAAAAATAAAGGGAACACTAAAATAACACATCATAGATCTGAATGAATGAAATAATATTATTAAAGGGTTAGTAACCCTTTAAATACTTTTTTCTTGTTTTTACTTTTTTACTTTTTTTTTAAGTGTTCCCTTTATTTTTTTAGCAGTATATATATATATATATATATATATATATATATATATATATATATAGAGAGAGAGAGAGAGAGAGAGAGAGAGAGAGAGAGAGAGAGAGAGAGAGAGAGAGACTTAGACCTTCTATTATTGATTGCTATCAGGTTGTAAAGAGAGTTTTAACCAGAATAACAAAAAGTGTTTATGAAAAAGATTGCCTAGGCTACCCTACCTTTTAAAACTTTAAAATATGAAAAAAAACAAAACAAAAAAAAACTATAACAAAGTTTGTATAACAAACTAAGTCATAATGGAGGGTATCTCTAACTCACAGGCTACTCCTTTCAATATTAGCCTGCAAACTGTCTCTTCAGGACAGACCCCTTACCATTTGGTATAACCACTTCCCATAAAAGGACAATGCTTCTCTTGTTCCTTTTCCTTAAATCCCACTTTCCTTTCACTTTTCTGACTCGTACATCTCTGTCTTTTTCACAGCATTCCTTCATGTTTCTCTCCTCCCCTGCTGCCCTCTCCCTCAATCACATCTGTCGTGCCTGTAAACATTGTTTGGTTTGCTGAGATTAAGTTTTCTTTAACACAGTACAAACAACTTGAGGGCTCAATTGCACTCCAAAGTTACAAAAACAGATTTCTAAGAAATCAAGAGAAATCAGCTAGCATCATTAAAATTCAGCTGTTGAGGAGCGTAGCCTATGGGTTACATCTCTGTTTTGATCCTGGACATAGGCTAAGGGAGACAGCTAAATGCAAGTAATAAAACCAACCATATAGTCATGCTTGAAACAACAAAATAAATAGCATTAATAAATGTAAAAAAGTATAGGAGATTTTTTTTATCTCTTTGTCATTTTATTTCTTTATTGAATAAATGAAGTTGCAATTTCTGTATTTATTTAATTCATTATAACAACTTAAATAAATAGCCAATTACTATGGAAGGCATCTTGTTTCTATGTGAGCTTTGTTTCCGCCAAGGAAATGTAAAATATGTGACTTTCATCTCACAATAAGATGAACTCCCAATTGCGAGAAAAAAATCGAAACCGTGAGATTATATTTTGCAATCTGACTTTATAACTCACAATTACGAGTTCATATGACACACTGACACACACACTTACCTTTGCAATTAACATACCTTTTTTATTCAACTAAAGTATTGGTGGCCTAACATGCAACAAGACATCACGACTTTCATCCAAGGTTGTATTCCCTGTGCCATGTCCAAAGTTCCCAGGAATCTGCCGGTGGGTAAGCTAGTACCCCTGCCTGTCCCAAATAGACCTTGGTCCCACATTGGGGTTGATTTCATCATTGATCTTCCCATGTCTGAAGGTAACACCTGTATCCTAGTGGCCATCGATCGATTTTCCAAAGCATGCAGACTAATTCACCTGAAAGGTCTTCCTACGGCTTTTGTCAGCACTGAGTTGCTTATGGAACATGTCTTTCGCAATTTCGGTCTCCCAGAGGACATTGTATCCGACAGAGGACCCCAATTCATTTCCAGAGTTTGGCGAGCTTTCTTCACTCTCATGAACGTGACTGTAAGCCTATCTTCAGGGTACCATCCACAAACAAATGGCCAAACCGAACGAATGATCCAAGATGTAGGATGATTCTTGCGTACTTTCTGCCACTCCAACCAGAACATCTGGAGCCATTATTTAATCTGGGCAGAGTAAGCACAAAACTCCCTCAGACAGTCATCCACACAGCTAACTCCTTTCCAATGTGTGCTTGGTTACCAACCCCGCCTATTTCCATGGTCCAGCGAACCATCCGAAGTACCAGTAGTTAACAAATGGTTTCAAGAAAGCAAAAGAGTCTGGAATCAAACCCATCACCACATTGAACAAGCTGTGAATCGCCAACAACATTTCGC
Source organism: Pimephales promelas (assembly GCF_988280905.1). NCBI lineage: Eukaryota > Metazoa > Chordata > Actinopteri > Cypriniformes > Leuciscidae > Pimephales > Pimephales promelas. The sequence continues at coordinate 26,755,713 of NC_142778.1, forward strand.
TGATGCTCGTCGCCGTCAAACCCCTGAATATCAACCTGGACAGTTAGTCTGGCTCTCCACAAGACATTTGGCTACGTCAACCTGGTCGCAAACTCAACCACCTATTGAACCAGAGTCCATTTATTTGATAAGGGAGATTTTGGACTTTCTACGTCGAGGGGGTCAACTGGAGTATCTTATAGACTGGGAGGGGTATGGACCAGAGGAAAGAAGTTGGATACCCCGGAAAGACGTCCTTAATCCCAGTTTGCTCCTTGAACACCATGCTCACCATCCTGGCAAACCTGCACCACGGCCCAGAGGTAGACCCCTATGACGTCGAGGTTCAAGGTAATAAGTAATGTAATGTATACTCACCTGAAAATACTAACCTCTCTGTCCATGTTCTGATGTTCCCAGAATCTGCTCCTTGATCCATGTTTCCTGAGTCCTTGTAATCTTCCTGAGTCTCGTTTGCTGATGGATGATCTGAAAGAGAAAGACAAGTATCACTGGACTGTGTTAGTTTGATGTTGATTACACTGGAGAGGATCTGCTTACCTGGAATCCTTTCTGCAAAGTATCCTCCTCGAGTTCACCTCTGAAACACTGAAACTTTGAACACTCACCTTTGAACTTGAAATAAAGGTTTATGTTTATTCACTTACCTCTGTCTCCGGGCCTGTATCCTGACAATAATGACTTTAATCTCGAGATGGTTTTATTTTTTTATTATTGCTTGGCCCTAATCCTCTTCTGTAGTAATTACCTGGTAAAGAATTTACCCATGGGTTTATTTATTGTAGAGTTAACTAGTCATGAGAATTGTAATGTTTGAAGCAGATGTCAATACAAATGTCAGTAGTCAGATTTTAAAATGAGCGGTTCATTCATAAATCCATCAGATTCATGCTTAAAATAGAAATTGGAAGACATAACACAACGAGACGAGAGCATCGCTGAAAAGGGGCTGGGCTACATAAGGTCTAATAAATGGCAAAAGATATAAGAATATTCCTTACCCTTTTGACATTTTATATCTTCTTTTCTATAAATTTAATGAACATATATGTATTATTGAAAAAATGTTTTACATTTAAAAGGAATAGGAAATTTTTTTTATTATTGGTTGTAGAGAGCATCAAACCACTGATATTTAATATTCATTTAGAAACCTATTTTGTGCAATAGATAGTTCTGGTTTTGGGTCACCGCTTGATGTCTAATATAGAGTAAAATATGGGTTCTGCAACACAAGAAAGAAAGAAAGAAAAATGGACCTCCAGCCTATATATAAAAAAAATCCTGAATAAATGTCTCGTGTCTATAAAATAAGACGAGAAGCATAAGTATTTTGTAGTAATCTTTATAAAGAACACTGATTTAGTCACCGAGTGACTAATGTCATTAGAGACACAGCACATCAGAACGTATCGCAGGCACATTCTGAATCAGTCCTTTCAGTCAGGGATTAACAGCTACAATTCTGCAACTCCATGCTGATAATAATTCATTTTCCCCGACAAAACAGACCCCCGCAAACACACGTGACACGTAAGAGTGTAAGTCAATGCAAGACATGACAACACCAACAAAACCCAAGCATGAAAATACTTACATGCTCATCTACATTTACAACAATTAACAAGACTTCAAGAACACTTCTATTGTACATTATTGTGAGTTCTCGATGGAAGTCTTACGATGATGATGTTTTATATACATCTACTTACAGCTGGAGATCAAGATTTCGATCGGATATATACATTGGCAGCCACATTCTCCGCCCACATTTTACACACATGGTTGCTGATAATAAGAGCAATATCTGTACAACTGAGAGGCATCATTTCAATGCTCGAAAATACAAATCTAGGAAGCATATTTAGTAACATCTATAATCAGTGCTGACAACGAGTTGGAGGACTAACTCTTTGCACCCCTAAGCCACGATGTCGTATACCGCTACAGAAAGTGGAACCTGCTTGCTGTAGCGATCATAACAATGCCACTTGTTTGGGTCATCACATTTGCCGCTGTATTTCTTCATATCGCTTTAATATTTCAAGGTTAGTAGAGGTACTGCATCTAACAGAACCATTATCTGTCACAAATGTTATTCCATTTTGAGACGATTTGCAAAATGGCATTGTTTCCTTTATGGCTGTAACCTAAAAACACAGATCTAGTCTGTTGAGAAGAGATCACCACAGTCTTAGATGGAGAACTACGAGTGCATTGCTACTGCCCATGAATGAACACATTTAGATCGCACTGCTAGAGTCCTGGAGGAAGTGCACGTGTTAGGATTTCAGCATGCTTTGATGAGGTCTGGAGATTTTAGACGATGGATCCCTTTGAGGATGACAGATGAATGGAGCGAATGCGCGTGGCTAGCGTCTTCTCCAGGTCGTGCAACACGTCGAGGCAGCAGTTCTCCACCGGAGTGTTATAGAGCAACTGTTTAAATGGCTCAAGCTCTATGAGACCTGCCATGTTCTTCAGAAAGTAGCCCTCGATGTAGGCCGACAGCTCAGGTGCCTCCAGGAACTAACAGAAAAGCAGAGGAAAGAAAATACTGAGAATGTAAAGAATATTCCATGTACATGCCAGATGGGAAAATTAAATCTAAGCACATGTTACAGACGGCCATTACTTTAGCATGGTTGTAGATCTCCACACACGTTTCGGTGTTGATGTTCTTGGCGCAGATGATCTCACAGTGTCTCTGTAATGCCTCCAGCTGGAAGAACTTAGATGCAGAGAGGAGCTGGAAAGGAGAGAAGGTGAATATACAAATATAAACCTCAATATAGGGCTAATTTTATATTAGCCTAATACAACCATTAATGTCAGTAAATAAGTGTAAAAAAAGTGTTTTATTTACAGTAAGGATACATTAAACGTGAGAGTCAAGACATTTATAATGCTATGAAAATAAATGTTGTTCTTTTGAATGTGTTATTCATCAAATAACCCAGGAAAAAATAATTCATGGTTTCCACTAAAAAAATATTAAGCAGCATTAACTGTTTCAACATTGATAATAATGATTCTCGAGTAATTGCAGTAATAGCAGCTTAAATTTGATTTGGCCATTACAGGAATAAAATGGCATTTTAAAATATATTAATCACTGTACATATATTATACAAAGTAAAACCAGAAACAGTTTTTGTTATGAGTGTTATGAAAGACTCTTCACGTCCTGACAGCAATCATTAAGTTAAGTGGTCTAAATATATTTATATGTATTTATCATCTGTGGAAGGTGAAGGACCATAAAATGGGATCCTATGCATTATGATCCTATGGAGGGTGGGATCCTATGCTTTCAAAGCTAGCTCGCTATTGCTAGCCTCTCCAAAAATTGCCTACCCTACTTTTAAATACAAACATTCGAGATAACATAAGGACTGAAATGGAATTAATAATACTTACATCCATAACCTCAGTGTTTCTGATGTGAAGTGAATCCGTTCCACCAAAGTACAAATACTGCATCACCAGCTATAAGGGAAAGCATCAGTATAAGGGAATGTATGGAGTGAATTATGTGCCAAAATTAAACAAACAAATCCAGCATTTTGCAAACAAACTCGATCGCGTGCGAAATTACTAAATTAGTGATTATGTCTACACAGAACGAGTCTGTCATTCTCATATGTGTAAAATCACAGATCTATTTACCTTGTTGCATTTTGTCTTCAACAATGTAAAAGGCCCAGTGGCCTTGTAATAAACATTTTGCAAAAGAAAACCTCAAAGTGTTTATTATAAATAAAGTAAGACAGTATTTTTTTTTTCAACTGTAGGCAGCGTTTCAAATCAGTGCTTCTCCCGGCAGACTAGCGCTAAATTAATCCCCTATTTTAGCGCCACCTACAGTTTTAGAAGAGGAAGTTACTCATCTGCATTTGTGAGAAAATCTGCCTGGACACATTTGTGAGAAAATTGAGACGAGAGATCTCACAATCATAACAGACAGATATGCATTTGTATGCACTAGATTTGGTATTTGTTCAAATGTTACATGCAATTTGTAGGATGGTTTGTACTTATTTGTGAAATATTATCAAGGATCATTTATTTATATTTGTAAAATACAATAGTTTACTCCACTGCATTTTCACTCAAATTGACCTTTGTTTTTGCAAATTGCTTTCTGTTTGTTTGCGAGTCGAGTTTTCCTTTGCAAAGCAGATCGAGTTTGTTTGCAAGCCAATTTAATTTTAGCACATAATTCGCACCATAGGAATTCATCATTCAGACCACAATATAAAAATGAGCTTTCAGTCTCAATAAAAGTTATAAAACAATAACAATCCATGCTTGCATCTTTTCAGAGCATTAGTGCGGGAGCCAGACTTTACCTGAAATACATTGTATTTGACATGGCTGATTTCGATACAGGTGTTCTCAGCAGCTGGTCTGTTTGCTAGAAGTAATTTAAACCTTGGGTATAAAAAGGACAAGTTAAAATAATTATAACCATGACATACTCTATACAGAGTAACCATCAAGGAAAAAAAGCTGTTATTATGCCTCATATCTGTGTTATTAATAAGGTACAGTAATTGAAAAAAAAAAAAAACACAAGTTAAATGTCACTGCATGCAATTATACAGTGATTCCTTTTAGTTGGATGACTGTTGGATCAACTGACCTGTTGGAGGCAGTGAAGAGCAAAACTTTGTGAGCGTAGAATGGCTTGCCCTCCACCAGGAAGGTCACATCTGACATCTCCTTGTTGTTTAGAAAATGAGGATCTGACACACAAACATATCACCGATGCATTTTTATTAGACACAAATGTCATCTGTGGAAATCAACAGCATGCAACAGTTGCTGTCAATAAAGTTCAAAGTGTGCATCCAAAAATAAAAACTCTGTCATCATTTACTTCTCAAATCTCACATTACTTTCTTTCTGCTGTGGAACATAAAAGGAGAATGCTTCTGTTTTTTTAATCCAGTTACAAATAATAGGGAAAGAGGAATGGAGCTTTTAAAGGTGCAGAAGCACCATAAAAGTAGACATAGTGAATTGTGCATTATAAATGCAAGTCCATTGAGGCCAAACAACAGCTTTGTGTGAGAAACTGAAATATAAGATAGAATAAGATAATGCCTTTACTTTTCTCACAAGTGAGAAATTTCAAGAGGAAAAATACAGCATGAAAAAAGGCAACCCCCAGACTATGCTCCTGTGATGAGTACAGTGTCGATGGCGAGGAATGGGGTATGGAACGGGTGATTGCATATCTGTATAAATGTGTAAAAGTTCATGTGTGTGTAGGCCTGAAGAGTCATTATGCCTGACATCATAATCTAGGTGCCTCAATCCGCAGGATAGTCATAGCAATATATGGCAAGTTGCCATGGAGACAACCTTGATCAGGTCCCAGACAGAGTCAACAATCATCAGGTGTCTGGGGAGTCGGGCAAAGAACGCAAGAGCGGCTCACTGCAGTGCTCTTCTGGGGGAGTTGTTGTTCCTACAGCAGCCTTGGCCAAGGCCAGTGCTGGTTGAGGGCGGCCGAAAACAGATAAGATTGGCATTGTTTGGTCTTCTTAATTCCTTGATATACCAGGGCAATGCCTAATCCAATCAGCAGAAGACCTGTTATAATGGTTTCAAATAGGTAGATATCTTCAACGTCCCCCACGGAAAGAACCACCAGACACGCGACGCGCCACCTCTCCCACGCGTTCATCGTGTAGGCAAGCTGGAAACGTTCCGGCAGGGTCAGGTTACCCCGAACCCAAGCTTTTCATCGAGAAGATGTATCAATTGCGTCGAGAGACCAATTGATCAAATACATGATTTCTTGATTTAGAGAGCAGTGATGAGACAGTAGACTAGACGTGACTTAGAGATTTAAGTCTCTATTTACTGAATATCTTTACATCAGTCCTTGATCTCCTTGAGTAAAGTTTGTTCTGTGAAGAATTAATAGTTTGTTCCAGTTAACAAAAGTGGTCTCAATAATTTGTCTGTGAATCGGACTGTTGCGGCTCGTCTCACTGATCGTCTGATCGTCGCTCCTTTTTTTTTTTAATTGCAGTACATGTGCTTTTACCATTTTTTGTTTTATATATATAAATTAATTCAAATAAAAAAACTGTATTTAATTGCGGTACATCCTTTAGAATGTCTCCTTTTGTGCTCCACAAAAGAAATAAAGTCACACGGTGTGGAACGACATGAGGGTGAGAAAATTATGACAGGATTCTGATTTTTGTGTGAACAATCCCTTCAACATGCATTTAAAAATATTTTTTTTAATGGCAGAACCACCCACAAATGACATTTTCACTTGACATTTTATTAACAAAGAGAGTGCTCAGTTTAATTCAAAAAGATACATTTGTTCTGGCCATAAAAACTTGCAGCTTATTGTATTTTACAGAGAGCAGGGCACAACCTGATATCTGGTGCTACATACCCAATCTTGACGTCTGTTTCCTCTTGATCTCGGTGAGTTTGGGGATGGGATACGGCCCGTAGCACTGAGTAAATAAAACAGCCAGCTGCTGACTAATAACTTCATTCTGCAAACCATGCAAAAGAGTAAAGGGTAAGACCCCTCTCATCAAGTCCCATTAGAAAACAACACATTTTGACTTGCTTGAGGGTGTTAGCAATGCAAATGTAAGGGTTATCGTGAATATGTGTGAGCTTGCATTGCAAAATCACAGCATCTGTTATTGAGAAGTATCAATGCATGGTGTTTTTTGGAATCAGTACTGTGTGATAGAGGCGAGACGAGTGTGTTGCGTGCAGGAAGATGCTTAAATCCCTGTCAGATCACTCCCTCTGCAGTTTGAGCGATCAGCTCCTTCTCTGAAAGATTGTTAAAGGTTCCTCATCAACCTGACATTTCTCTCAGTCGGCCTGCTTCTGTCTCGACAAATCACCTGCTGTCAGCACAGCACCACTATTTCCTCTCTCTCTCCACAGTTTCTTCTCTTGGTCTCTCTCTCTTTGTACTAACAAGCATACACATTATCTGTGAAGGTTGAGCAGGGAGCGGAATCTGTCAGTCATCCCTGCAGGGTTCAGGGGAAGGTTCCTTGACTCCACCATAGATCAACCTTGACAAACACACTCACATATTCACCTACTGTTGCCCCAATGGAAGAAACTCCACGTTTGTCTTCACTTTCTGTACTGTTTAATATGCTGTAGAGGGAGTAGATATAGATGTGTGAAGTATATATAATGGTCAGTGTCTAAGGAAGGATCCTTTTTAGCACCCTAGGTTTCAAAGCAAAGCTCACTATTACATAACACTGTGGGAGGACATCAACAGAACGCCCAATTCAAATTATGTGAGCTTCTGCCTTCACTTCCTGTTCTGGAGAACCAACGTGTTCCCCAGGGTTCTGGACTCTAAGGATTCTGAGAGAGGGAATCATATATCTCAGGCAAGCTTCTAGCAACACCAAGATCAGAGGTTTGCTTCCCAAGGATTTCACATTAATAATAAAGTGCAACATGCTCTGAATGTGTCTGTCAAATAAGGTATTATTGTTAACAAAATCAGTGTTATTTTGGCATTATAAATATAGGCTACTATCATGTGTTAAAATTTTAATTTTACTTTTACTTGAAGTTTTAGTGATTTTGTTATTTCTATAAGTTTTTTTTTTAATATTCATTTATTTTTTTGAATCAGTTGTAGTAATTTTAGTCCTTCAACTTTAACTTATTTTATTTCAGTTAGTTGACAAGAATACATGTTTAATTTTTATTTTGTTCAAGTTTTTGTTTTGTTTTTCATCTAATATGTATATAATTAAATGCATATTGCAAATTAATTTTAGCTTTATTTCAATAAATGATTTTCAGTTGTTTTAGTTTTAAAGTTAATCATAACAACACAGAGCAAAATTGAAAATGAATTTAATTAGTTAAAATAAAAATAAAACTATAAATGTTCAATACAATACAATAGTAACTATAACTTATAACTTTATACTGCATATATAAGCACTGCAGTTTGTGCAATATGGAAAAACATTTGGGCTTTGTTATATTTGGGCTCAAACAAAAAATGAAATGAATGAAAAACTATTTATGAACCACTAGGTACATACTGTAAATTGAAACTGAAAACCAAAAAATTGTGAAAAGTGAAATTTTTAAAACTATAGTAACCATGTTGCAAGATGAAGAAATATGAGGTCAAATGTAGAAATTTTTGCTTAAAAGTTTTGCTTGTGTGTTAGTTCACCTTGCTGGCACGCAGGATCTGGAACATGAGTGGGAGGCCGTGTGTTATGAGTTCCTCTGTGTACTCCTCCTCTTCAATAGAGCTGAACTCTTTCAGCAGACCCTGGATCAGTGGTCGTCGGTGCTGAAGGAAACAAGTTCGCAGGGACTCCAGCCAGGTGTGCAGCGTCCAAGGCACGCCTGATACACACAAAATACATGACAATCACCTTTTTACTTTTTAACATGTAGGAATATTATGCGATCAGTAATGTGGAGTTGACTTTGAGCAATTATGGTCGGAAATATTTTTTAAAGAAGACAAAAATACGGTAAATGTAATATTATTGTGGTAATAAATTTAATAATATTATTACAAATTATATTAATACTAAAATGTAAATTATTCCCATGAAGGCAAATCTAAATTTCCAGCAACAGTCTTTAGTGTCACATGATGCTTCAGAAATCATTATAATATGCCGAGTTGGTGCTGAAGAAGCATTTCTTATTATTATCTATATATTTTCGAAACCACAAAACTTTTTGATAATCAAAGAAATATAAATCTTTTGTAAGGTATTAAATGTCTGTATTGTCACTTTTTTATCAATTTAACGCACCCTTGCCTAACAATTTTTTTCTTTATTAAAAAAAAAAACACCTTTTGAATGGGAGTGTACAGTATGTACATTTTTACATTTATGAAGAAAATATCTGCAGTGCTTGCCTATGCAAATTCTTTTGGCACAAGCCAAAAGAGCCCAGATTTTCTAGTGTCCAGATATAACTTACTGTAGATCCCTCCTTCAATGCAAGTCCATGCAAATTGTGCCAATTTATTGCCAATTTTTGTCCAACATTTTTTATAAAAGCAATAACACACCTTAACCATATTCATAACCTTAAGCTATGTGTAATTAGCACTGCATTAACACTGTGTAAATTCTGATTTAAGTTCTGCAAATTCATTGTAACAGACACTATAAGAGCACTAACCTAAACTTCTGATGTCCAATGTGATGTCGACATAACCATGTTCAGAGCTGTGATACATCGCCTCTTTTAGAGCTTTGAGTTTGGCTTTCCCTGTGCGGGATGCTTCAATCTTGAGGGAATTCCTCTCTTCCATCTCTGATCCCTCAGCCAAGATCTCCTGCAGAGACAGAACATCCGCCTTCCCCTTTTCCGACTGCGACAGAAGCTTGCAGAACACGTTCCTGTAGCACGAGGATGATTTTGCAGGTTTTATTAATAAATTACGAGACTGTGTGTGTGTGTGTATTTGACTGATGCGTGTGTGCGTGTTACCGGTGTCCATGCGCAGCAGCCAGACTGTAGGAGTTCATGTCCCCTTGTGGTGCGGTGGAGATGCCGTTGCGGTACATGGTCCCAACCATGGGGTCTGCTCCTCTCTCCAAAAGCAGACTGACCAGCTCAAAGTTTCCTACAGCAAACAAACTGCTGAGTCTTCTCTTGTGGCCTAATTCAGTAATTGGAGAAGGAAGTGGCGCTGTTGTCCGCAGTCTGCAGTGTGAGCTTTCTTACCTGCAGCGGAAGCTAACTGCAAAGGCGTCTCGGTGTAGTTCTCCATCCCGTCCTGCAGAGAGCCCTCCACATTAGCTCCAGCGTCCAGCAAGAGCTGAGATAAAAGGAAGGAGAGAGGTTTTAACAAGTGTGTAAACTTTTTGCTGAGATTAAAGGGTTATTTCATTAAAAAAAAAAAAAAAAGGGAAATTCTATCATCAATTACTCATTTTGCTCCAAACCTGTAAGACTTCTGTTCATCTTTAGAATGTTTTAATTACAGTATTTGTATATTTAAATTTGTTATATGTAATATATGTTCTATTTAATGACTGTCCCTCTATTGAAAGTCTATTCACCCAAATCCAGGGAGAGATTACTGACCGAGCATATGGGGCAAGTGTCCAGGGGCTCTTGACTACCAGAAGCCGTCACTACGTAGGCACTACGTAGGCACTACGTAGGCCAAAACGCTGAAGTGAGTTAGCATTTTAGCACTTCCGGTTCCCTTGCCCTAAAGTCTATGGGTTTTTGGAATGGGTTTTTGCTAAATCGCCTGAAATAAGGTCTGTGGTTAACAAAGCCTCAAAATATTTCACGTTATATATTATATATTTTGATCTATGACATAAAGTAAACCACACCAGTTATAACCAGATTGTGTTTTTTTAAACTTCATTGTGTCTGCTTGTGGTTTTTTTTAACTTTAAAGAGGCTTCAAAATGTATAAATTTTGGATTAACTTGTAAAGATTATCTTGATACACAAAACGTGTAAGGGTCACAACTCTTTGTTGAACACAGATCTTATTTTTTGCGATTTTCCAAAAGTCTATAGGAAAAATAAAATGGTTTAAATTGAAGGGGTGATGAACTAAGAAATCAAATTTTCCTTCAGCTTTTGACATCTAAGAGGTCATCATATTATACGAATATCCTGTAAGTTTCAGAACTGTAAACGTCCTTGTTAGTCCAATAAAATATTTTCTTGACAACGACTCGTTTTTCAAAGTGGGAAACTATGACGACAAAGAGGATAAAACACCACCCCCGCAGAAGAAAATCAATGCCTAACTATAACACGGCCATTTAGCCCCGCCCACCGATTCGCGCATTACATGCATAGCAAATAACATAGGCCTACCTCGTGATGACAAACCGGGTCGAGAGTGAAACTCATTATAATATGCAAAACTGTTATCCACTCACAGCAGTGGGCGTTTACTTCCAAGTCTTCAGTGCGAGACGCCCATAAAACCGAGCGTTTTTGAGCTGGGCTCAAAACTAGGGTAGAAAATAGCCTATTACTTATTCATTTTGATGTTTTTTCATGTAAAAACCAAGGTAACGTCATAAGTTGACCTCAGACAACAATATAAAAAAAATTGAAAAGCCAGTTCATGACCCCTTTAAAAATAAACATCATAAAATAAACTGGTTTAATTTAGGTTTTCATACACATATAAATATAGATCTGCTAATTTACACAGAGCACTTTATACATGTATAAAAGCCTAAATTAAATCTGTTTATCATATAAAGCGATCCCTTCTGTTCATAAGACTTAAATTTCTTTTACAATCTCTTTATGAATGTTTTGGAGCATCGGTGTTATAGGTACATAGATTTTCAGTTTTGAAGATGAATGAAAGTCTATTGGGTTTAGAACGACATAAAAGTGAGTAACTGATGACAAACTTTTCATTTTTGGGCGAACTATCCCTTAAATAAAAGGCATTAGCTCAGTCAAGAGACAATGAGAGTGAAATAAGCAAACACATAATGATTCATAATGGTTGTATGACTTAATGATAAAATGAGAGATCACCAAGCACTCCAATTCATGCACACAAGGTTTTCAGGAGAAAACTGATGCATACGCTACAGGAATTTTATTTTGGCTCAAAAATCGAAAGGTCGGGTGGGAGAGAGAGGTCACTACCTGCACCACGGGGATGTGCTGGTGAAGTATGGCGAAGGTGAGAGGCGTAGCCTGCCGGGTCTCTGGGAAGACTGAGGGGTACTTTTGCACTGTGTTTGGCACCTACGGGAGGTACAGGGGACAGAGCAGGGCACAAATGAGAGAGATGGAGACCTTTAAAAGCCTGTCCTGGGAAAAGCGCAGAGACGCTGCGCTCAGCTGAAAATATGGAGATAGGAGAGGAGCTTGACCTTTTTGCCACTTTATAGGAGCTGCTGGCACACACACACACACATATATACAGTATATGAAGAGTTCAGATGCAAAAGCCTCTAAATGCCATTTGAAATTTTCTTCTTTAATGATGATTTTTATCAAACTTGTATATTTAAGTTAATTAGTTTCACTTAAATAACAATTAATAGGTAATTATCATTGCCATTTAAGTGAAATCACTGAACTTAAATATACAAGCTTGATAAAAATGACCATTCTAGAAGAAAATTTCAAATGGCACTTAGAGGCTTTTGCATCTGAACTCTTCATATATAAACTAACTATCATTCAAAAGTTTGGGGTCTGCAAGATTTTTTTTTTTTTTAATTAATACATTTATTCAGCATGGATGCATTATATTGATCAAAAGATAGAATGATCATTATATTGATCAAAAGCCAGTGAAGATGTTACAGTTATAATGTTAGAAATGTTACAGTTATAATGTTGTAATGTTTTGTTCTATAGAAATTTCTATTCATGAAAAAAATGATCATAGTTTCCAAAGAAAAATTAAGCAGCAACTGTTTTTTAACACTGATAATAAGAAATGCTTCTTTATCACCAAGTCAGCATTTTAGAACAATTTCTGAAAGATCATGTGAAACACAACATTGACAATGTCAACAAGAACAGGAAGTCGACATTGATAATGTCAATAATAATATTATTGTCAATGTTAATATTATTATCAATACTGGCTGTTAAAAATTCTGCCTTACTATCACAGGAATAAATTAAACTATCAAAAAAAAAAGATATTTTAAATCATAAAGGCCTATTCTCACCAAGGATGATAAAGGTATAGTTTTAAAAAATACATTTTAAAGAACAGCAGAGTTAACACCATAACTATAATGATAATGATGACACAAGAGGAATGATATCATTGCAATTCCTTTCAGAACGTTTTTTTTTTTCAGCTTTTTTTTCAGCTTATAATAAACAGAATGTTATTAAAATATAATGTAACAGCTGTGCTCTACCAGGCAAACTAAAACTCTGGTGCTTTCAGTTGGTCTCAGCCTTGGTCTACCGCCCGAGGTTGCTGTGGCCACTGACTGAGTACGAGGTTTCTTTGACAACAGTGGATAAGCTGGAAGCGTTAATAAGTTCACACATCAGGAAATGGTTGGGAGTTCCATGTTGACTCAGCAGAGTGGGACTTTATAGTAAAGGAATATTGCAGCTGCCAGTCTCTGCTTTAACCGAGGAGTTTAAGTGCGCCAAGGTCAGACTGGAAATGACCTTAGTAGAGTCACACGACAATGTATAAGGGAGGCAGCACCAGTGTTAAAAACTGGTAGAAAGTGGTCAGCAAAGAAATCTGTGGAAGAGGCAAACCTGCCCTTCAAATTGATTATTTCCTGGGACAGGTACAGCATGGAAGAAGGGGTTTGGGCTCAGTTTAGCTCATCCTAAATGGCACAAGGCAGGCCCAGCTCAAAGGAGGAAGCTGGTAGTCAACGAGGTGTGAAGGCAGGAGGATGAGGTGTATAAAGGCCTTTTTTCCAGGCCAAGCAGGGAGAGTGGATGAGATGGGAGAGTGTGGAACAATGTAAGATGGGCTGGCAAGACAATTGCTGGCAAACATCACGGAGGGGGGTGACTGTGATGGTCACTGTCGAGCCCTTTTAAGGGGATCGTGAGCTAGTCGACGAAACATTGAGGATGGAAGGTGCCACCCTAGAGATGTCCCCTACTCGGCTCAATCCAGTCAGTTGTCGTGCTGGTCCACTGGGGAGACCACACTGTAGTTACAGCTGTTGTGTGTGCTGACGTTCCAAGTACACTGCAGCCATTAACGCCAGACAGAAGGAGATTCACATCACCATATGGAAGCGTAAATGGATGGAGAAGCGTAGTTTACTGTAAAGCTACGTCTTAGTTTGTGCTTATCTTAGCGAAAGCCGAGTACAGAATGAAGTTTTAACGTCTACTCTCGTGTAATGGAAATCATTTGTTGGTGTGGACCCTAATATAGTTATTGTTGGTGTGAACGGGCCTTAAAACTATTTCACAATATTATGGTTTTTACTGTATTTTTAATCAAATAAATGCAGCCTTGGTGAGCATTTGAAAGGCAGTGTCTATATAGTGAGGTCCACATGTAAAAAAACAAAACAAAAAAAACACTGGGATTGTGTAAATTAAACTAGGAAATTAACACTGATGTTTGCTTTAGGATTTTGACAAATTAAAAAATAAATTAATAGGTTCAAGGAAGAAGAAATATTTATTATTCTACACTATGTTAGATCATTAATCAATTAAAGCTAGGGGTAGGGAATGATTTTCATAAAAACTGTTACTGTTACACTGTTCAACTGTATAAATCTCTCTTCACATCTCATCAGCAACCAATAATAGAAGGGGTCTTCTATGAAGGCTCAGGACCAAAAATTATTTGTCCAATCATCGCATTCGGTTCGAATCAATGGCAAAATGAATCAGTAGCAGTCAGGAGGTACAAGTCAGAGCTCTGTAAGTTGTTTACGTTCATTATTATTGTAATGTTATGTGCTTTAAGACATGAGTTAATTTAATGGCATCTCGTGACGTTTTGCAGACTTTGCTTTGGGTGTGTGTGTCCACGTGTTTTGAAGGAGGCATGGCTTCAGAGACACTCAGGGAGGGTGGGATCCTATGCTTTCAAAGCTGGCTTGCTATTGTTAGACTTTCAGAAATTGCCTACTCTAGCATTAAGCAAAACTGTGATATTGATTCATGATTGAATCTAGCTTCCATTCAGTTTAAAAATTGAAGGTTAAGTTCATTACATCATAATGTTGCCTATACAAACCAGTCAAAGGTCTTGTGAGATGTTTCTAAATGTGTAAGGCTTTGCGAGTGGAAAAACAGCACCCGATTCATAGCAAACGTCAATAAACTCTTCACATTTTTAAAACACAGTTGCAAACAATATTATGTCTCTGCTACAGGTGACTAAAACTATGACTTGTGCTAAAAAACATCTCTGACACATTGCTGGAAATAGAAAAAAATACTGAGTATGACTGACAAATCTGTCTGTACTAGATTCTAGGGCCGTGTTTGGCAAAAACAACACCTAGTGACAGTGACTTCCAACAAAAGCAGAACTCTACCCTGACAAATCCCTGATGGGTATGCAAAGCAGTCTGAGTTTTCTCCAGTTGTACCACAACACAGAAAACACAAACACTACAAATGAAACTACATGACGAGCAGGATGAGTGTACATATAAGAACACAGCAGAGATGTAGTCACAAACCTCACTGTTGATGTCAGCTCCTGCATCTAGCAGCATCTGAACCATGGCTTCGTCACCGCGGACACACGCATACATCAGAGGGGTCATGCCCTGGAAAACACACAGAGGACCACACTGACTGAGCATACGCCCGACATATCTTCTGATTGTGGAGTAATGACAGAATGCAACTTGACTATAATGTTATGCAGGATTTTATTCAAATACATAGATAACTAATCTACTGGGAAAGTACTCAAAATCAAGAGTTGGGAAATCAGATAACAAGTGAACTAGCTAAGAAACAAATGTAATGGCAAACATTTTCACTTCCCGAGGTCGAATATGGAGCAAAGCAATCAGTAATGGAAAGAGCACTGGGATACCCTGCGAATGCGATTTTTTTATGACATCATTTTACCTTCATGTGGATGCCAGCCCGAAATTAAACACTAGTTGCGTAACATTGTTTCACGATAAATTGAAAAATGCAAAATACAAAAATGCAACAATATGTTCTTTTGTCCTTTCTATGGAACTTGTTTCTTGTTTCTGCCACTGAATAAAAACAATAAAAAAATAATTGCGACTTTTTATCTCACAATTGCGAGATATGAAGTCAGGATTGTTAGAAATAAAGTTGCAATTGCAAGATAAAAAGTCGCAATTCTGAGAAATAAAGTCACGATTGCGAGATATATTATCGCAATTCTAAGAAATAAAGTGCCAATGGTGAGAAAAAAGACAATTGAGACTCGTTATCTCACAATTCTGAATTTTTTTCTCACAATTGGGAGTTTACATCTAGCAAATTCTGACATCTTTTCTCGGAATTGTTAGATATAAACTCGGAATTGCAAGCTATCAGGCCAATTCTAAGGGGGAAAAAAAGACTTTTTTGCCCACAGAATAGTTTATATCTCACAATTCTGACTTTACAACATGCAATTTTGACTTTATATCACACAATTGCGACTTTATGTATCTCCCAATTCTGACTTTATATATCTCCCAATTCTGACTTTATAACACGCAATTGCGATTTTATATATCTCCCAATTCTGACTTTAGATCACGCAATTCTGATTTTATATCTTCGCAATTCTGACTTTATAACATGCAATTGCGCCTTTATATCAATCAAATCTGACTTTATATATTACAATTCTGAGAAATATAGAATTCTAAGATAAAAAGTCACAATTACCTTTTATTTTTCATTCTGTGGCAGAAAAAAGCTTCCATACCTTTCCTACTTGATGAAAAAATGACTTTTACCTGTTTGCAATGCCAGAATAAGTCGAACAGAAGTAAAAGTACTAGTGCAAATGTCGTTAGTGTAAATTCCGTAAGATCAGTATCTCTGGTCATACAATGTGTATGATGTCATTGACATTTTTATGGACACACCAAGTGAGCGAGCTGCCTGTGACAAGATGGCCACCAGGGGCAGACGTCGACCTTCATTGGCCAGCAGCGCAGACGAGACATCTAGCCTTTATTATGGATATCTATGGGTATTGCTCCAAAGACCTCCATTCATTCTGCACTTGTCCTATGAGCGCCCTCATATGGAATCAGAGTGGAACTGCAGGCAGTTCAGAACCCGGATGTTGACTGAGAGTGGAAGTTCTACCCATCAGTGGCGCCTCCAGAAATTTTTCGTAGGGGTGGCCAGATGGGGCCAGTTAAAATCTTGGGGTGGCACACCAAAACTACAGTATAAACCATAATGTAATTGTAATAAACCAGCCTGTAGAAAACTATCAGAAAGACTTAAGGAAACTCCTACTGATATACTTTGGTTTATTGTGTAATATTTAATGTTATGATATTAGTAGGGCCCAACTAATATATATTACATTGTATATAATGATATATATTATATGATATATAAGGGTCCTTGCCCCACAGCAAATTTCCAGATACTTACATAATTGTGATGAATTTAATCATTTTTAAGTTATTAGTTTGCAGTGTAAGATTACAGTTAACACCTTTAAATATTACATAAATGTATTATGAATTTTTAATACACTTAATGTATACATCAGCAGCAAAAAGTAATTCTTGAAAAAATCTGCACAGTAATTTTATAAAATCTAAATATGTTAATAAAAACAAATTACTATTAGTTCTCTTTTAAAATTCAATCAGGCAATCATGTCACAATTTTATATTTATATATTAATGTCAAGAATTCAGAAGTGCATAGCCTAAACTACAAATAAATTATATACAATTAAATTATGCTTATTTAAAATGTATTGAGCAGGCTAGGTATAACAAAATATATTGGCTTTTAATATTTCAGTGCGCAAACCCATGATTGAGCCCGTTCTTGCATGATGAAAAACATCGCGGGTGCAGAATGATGTGCTCAAAGCAACATGGAGTCACAGTGTGCAGCAGCACTGCGCTTCATAAATGTGCATTTAAAAGCTCATGTCACAAATCGAAGAAATGTTGAGCGCACAAATCCAAGTGCGATTTGTTCCTTCACAGTTATTGTGCGTTTGATGCCGATTCATAATCCTTGTGATATGTATGTGTGATCGGTAGTGAGTCGCTTAAAAACAGCAACAAACTCCAAGAAAATAAAGTAATTTTATGCGAATATACAGACTTTTATCTACAGATCATGCATTTATAACGTGAATATATCGTATTGGAGAGAGTTTTACCGTGCATCCAAGAGGCGCGCGTGCTGTTTGAATATGAATGGAGAATGATGACAGTCGCAGAGGAGGGAAAACGAGTTTATACTTTAACGATGTAAATATACTTCTGTCCCTCACATTAAGCTATGGAATGACTTCAGATGACTTTGTCACCCAAACTGACGTGAAAAAAGCGGGAGGCGCCGAAAAGCGCGCTGTTTGCATCCCTGCCTGTCCAAACGTGGCAAAAACACACCTAAAAGCTGCTGTACCATTTGGCACTTAAAAAGCACGTCACGACACATAAATTCCCCGTCTTCTTTTACTTAAGAATATTTTTGACTTATTTATAAAATGCATAACTGATGCTACAAAAATTAATACTGGCCATTGGGGTGGCCAATGGGGTGGCCAGGAGTCGGCCAGGGGTGGCCATGGCCACCCCTGGCCACCCCCTGGTGGCGCCATTGCTACCCATATTACACTTTCTGGCCCTATAGAGCAGTATCAGACTCACATTCTGACTAGAATATGAGTATGACGAAGTCAGGCTAGAATAAAAGTATTAAAAAAACGTATCTGAAGTTTTTAAACGGTATACTGTATATTATAGGAAGGTGTTCCCACATGCACGAATCATAATATTGTGGTTATCAAGAAGCCAACAAAATGGCATACTAAACTTCATGCCATTTTGTACTTGTACTTATGAACGTGTCAGCTATCATCATTAGTGTTGAATTGAAAACATATGATACTCATTCTAACCTGTTCACTCATACTGTTGATCCCACCGGGCCCAAGTAAGTTGATGGCCTGGTTGACAAGGTCAGTGCGGCCGCAGTTCAGCATGCGGAAGCCCAAGTCCTGCAGGAACTTAGCCTCGGTGGAGGCAGCGTCCAGCTTACGTGACACGCAGAAACAGTCATCCGTCCTGCGGCACATACACAAAAACATCTTCCTAATGTCTTAACCCACTGCAAAAGTCACACATTCCAAGTTAAATATTCATCTATGTGTGAATCTTTCACTGCAACACTCGGCTTAATAGCCATAAAACAGCAGTTATGGTGCAATGAAGGGCTGGTGTGAGGTTGACTAAACTTGTTTTCCCTGTACAGACTGTTTATGAGCCATTTCCATTTCACTCATGATGGGTAGCAATAGCCTATCTGGTAGCTGGATGTTAATTTAATGGCACCACACTTACTTCAGCTGGCGGGGTTCACAGTCCACCCCGGGCAGCAGGAGTCTGGCCGCTTGCCGAACATCATCGCTATCCACTGAAAAGCTGCGGCGGTGCTCTGTGTGTGCCAAAGCCACTCTGATCCACTCCATCAGAGGAGGCAGTACTAGAAACGGCCTGCAGGGAGAGACAAAATGAGATTACTGTTCTCTAACAAACACATATTTGTTATTTTAGCATTATTTATAGATTAACATTTTTAATTAATTTTATTTTATCCAGCTTTCATTTTAATTTTAGTTACATTAATAATAATTTTATTTGTGCTATTATGAACTTTTTAATATATATATATATATAATTCCAAATAGTTTTATTTCAATTTCAAGTTATATTTCAGTTAGTAATTTTAGTAGCCTACTTTATCTTAAACTGACTTCTTTAGAAATGTTGCCTTGGTAACTTATGCTGTTTAGTTTAGGTTCTTCTCTTAATATATGTTCAATTAACAAAACATGTTTCTTACCAGAAAGTTTTACTTATTGATAACAACACTGGTCTTTAAATACCTACATCTCAGAGAGACAAAAGCTAGATTTAATATCACAGCAACTGATTTAATCAGCTCAACTAGCAAAAGACCTTTTCATGACCTTGGAAGATGAAAATAATCTGTTTTATTTTCTTTCTGATCTAAATCTTATTAGCAGTTGAGCAACACAAGGTATCCTGACGTATTTCCTGATGTATTTCTATTACCAAACAAGTTAAAGATTAAGCAAATTAATTAACCAATAAATAATCACTTATTTAATATCTTTTAAAATGACATGATCCTTTTCCAGCAGATACAGGAAGTGTAATCTACTCTGCATTTATTCACAACGTGGCATTGTTTCATTGCATTACCTTTGCCTTGCAGTCTGTTGCACTGTTTCACATTCATACTCCTCTGCGTTTCATTATATGACAGTGTCAAGTTGAATAAACGACTACTTGGCTTAAGGTAAGTACCATGAGCGAATACATCAACCAGAAACCACCCAAACAAAAATACCCAGACAATTTGCAATAACTAGAGTAGGTACAATGGAAGTCCCCTCACCTCTCTGTTTGTAAGGTGACTTTGGAGGGCTCTACGTTGGGGTTCTCCCACTCCAGCTGAGGGCAGTGCATGAAGTAGCAGAGCGTATATAAAGCCTCGGGCTCCCAGTGGATCAGGCTGCTCTTCTGAGGGAGCGGGGTTCCGTTGCTGTGGTTCTTTATGCTCAGAGGCTGGAGGTGATGCATGGCTCTGGACACTAAATCACCTGCCGGGGCACAAGAGACCTTTGGTTTGCTGGGAATGATGTAAATGGTGAAGGACAGTACTGTCGTCGCATTGACGTTACAGCATAAAAAATTAGCAACTCCGTCAATCACTGTCTGCTAGTCAGCTGTTTGTAGGTCCTCGGCAGCATGTTTGTCAGAAATGAAATTCTTGGGCAGTCAATCAAAAGGAATATTACCCAAATCAGTTATGTAACATTGCCACAGTATACCTGTCGGAACCCTATATATCAGTCTAATACTAACAGGTATATATATATATTTGTCTATCTATCAAATTCTATTTGCATATAGCCTATATTCTTTAATAACATCGCATTCTAAACACATGGATATTGAGTTGGGTCCAACCCCTGAAAAACAGCCCCATACCATTTATCCCTCCTCCATCAAACTTTTTATTTGGCACAATGCAGGGTAACACTTTATTTTGATAGTCCACTTTAGACATTCAACTAACTATAAGTAACTTTGCCGCTACATGTCAACTAACTATCATTAGAGTATCAGTAGACTCTCTGCTTAATATCTGCTAACACTTTATTTTGTTGGTCCCCCAATAGATATTCTACTGACTATAAGTAACTTAGCAACTACAAGTCAACTTGTTCTCCTAACCTGAACCCTAACACCTAACCCTAACCTGACAGTCTACTACAGCCTACTAATACTCTAATGACAGTTAGTTGACATGTAGTTGAAAAGTTACTTATAGTTAGTAGAATGTCTAAAGTGACTATCGAAATAAAGTGTAACCCAATGCAGTCAAGGCAAATGTTCTCCTGGCGTCTGCCAAACCCAGACTCGCCAATCAGACTGCCAAACAGAGAAGCGTGATTCGTCACTCCAGAGACTCTAGAGTCCAGTGGTGGCGTGCTTAACCCCACTCCATTCGACGCTTGACATTGTACTTTGTGATGTGGGGCTGCACCTGCTCGGTCATGGAAACCCATTTCACGAAGCTCCTTCAGATCCTACAGATCTCATTCCCCATTGACTACCATAGTAGGAAAAAATACATACTATGGTAGTCAATGGGGAATGAGATCTGTTTGATTAAAACATTCTTCCAGATATCTTCCTTTGTGTTCATCAGAACAAATAAACACATAGAGGTTTGGAACAACAAGAGGGTGAGTAAATACTGACAGAATTTTCATTTTTGGGTGAACTAACCCTTTAATGCCATTTCAAGTTTTGAAATCTTTAGCTTTATGGAATCAGCAGACCGTTGATGACTTTTACACACCATGTGCCTCAGCACTTGGTGACCCCGCTCTGTGACTTAACTTGGTTATCCTTGTGGTTAAGTTTCTGCTTTTCTTGATACTTCCACTTTTCAATAATACCACTTACAGTTGACCATGGAATATCTAGCAACTAAATGCATACTGCATGGCAAAATTGCTTGAAATTATTTGGCAAAAAGGGGGTCATTCACAGCTACAGGTTTTATTTCACTATGCAACAGATATCATTTACATTTATTCATTTAGCTGACGCTTTTATCCAAAGTGACTTACAATTGCTACATATGTCAGAGGTCGCACGCCTCTGGAGCAAACTATAGGGGTTAAAGGAGTATTTCACTTTTTTTTTTAAACCTTTTTGCTGATAATTTACTCACCCCCATGTTATCCATGTCATTCTTTCTTCAGTCGAAAAGAAATTAAGGTTAATGATGAAAACATTCCTTCAATGGGAAAATGGGACTTCATGGACTTCAATGGGAGACAAATGGTTCAATGTCCAAAAGACCGTTTCAGTGTAAACTGTTCAAAGGGCTTTAAACGATTCCAGAAGATGAATAAGGGTCTTATCAGGCGAAATGATCGCTCATTTAAAAAAAATAACAAAGTTTAAGTTTTATAAGCTCAAATGCTCGCCTTGCTCTGTTGTGTTATGCGCATTCGTGTTCGAACTCGTTCATCAAATTGAACTAATCTTTTTTTGTGTCATTTGTTTGATTCAACAAACGAAATGAAACGCTACTCCAGCTGAGTGCATGTTTGCATGAGATTTTTTGTAAAGAGCAGACTATTTGATGGATGAGAAAGAGGTCACAAACCTCTTTTTAAACAAGGTCACACAAAGCTCTGCATTCATTACACAGAACATTAAACACTCTCCCTCTCGCTCCAATGACTATTTCCTTTCACATGTGAAACTTTCAGATCATCTACGGTCTCATTTAGTCCATGAGACCTAATTCTTCTGAAAGCGTTCAACTGAACAGCAGTGTGTTCAGTACTGTCAATAACAGACTCTGAAAGGCACACTAAGAAATAGCCTCATCTATTTCGAAGTAACTGCAGCACTCGCACTTGTTCTCTCAAGAACATTTTGCATCTATGTTACTCCAAATGAATTAACAAGGCAGCCTGAGCGTGATAAGCATTCATTTAGAGAATGAACGGCTTGTTGAACTGTCGTAATTCTGATTTCCTTAGCCAAGGCAGGAGATTTAAAGGAATAGCTCCCCTAAAAATTAACATTCTCTCAACCTTATACTTTCTTTCTTCTGTGGAACATAAAAGAAGGCATTCTGAAAAAGTTCAATGTTATTTTTTTCTTTTTTTCAAAGTTTTACCAAAGATTTGCATTTATATATACAAGTACAAAAATTTACTTCTTGGGTTAGAAACAACAAGAGCGTGAGTAAATAATGACAGGAAAAAGCAAGAATGGTGCCATTATAAAGAGGGAATGCTGATGAGTTTGAGAGGAAGCTATGTGGACTATATAACAGTGGAGGGCAAAGATATGCACCGTAATTATACACAGTAATTACAGGATTATGCAGAATACATTATCAGGAGCCACGAAAGTAAACACACAAAACAATAAAGAGTATAAGAATACACCTGTCAGCACAGAAACACACAGTGTTAGCAGTCAGAGGTGGTGGCAGGAGGCTTTCGAATGGAGGAGAGGGACTGGAAGCCACCTGGGGCACTTCTGTGACCGACACTCATCTCTTATTCATGATAGCGTGTGACATTTCCTCAAGTCAGAGGGGCAGCAGAGGAACTGACTGAGAGATATGCTCAAGATTAACCAGCTAAACAAACACACCAACGGCAAAAGGTCATGATCGTAAACCTCACAACCAAGAGGGCTAATCCTCTACAGGTACTGCAGGCTATTCGTACAATTAAGCATGGCAATGTAAGAAACCAACACAGCAGAACATTTTCTGTTTGCTTGAGTGTCTTGGGTTAAATATGATACTCTCAAGCGTAACAGCTGAGAAGGTGCCCTTCATCACCAGACTGAGAATGAGACGTTGGGAATGGAGGACGCAGAATGGTGTTTTACTGTGAAAACTGAGCAGAATCGATTGGCTGTCCTCCCAGAGCCAAGACATAAATTACCAAGAAAATGCCATGAGAGAGAAAGGTGCTCTGCTTAGCTTTATGTGAGAGAACAGTTAGTTTAGTCTTTCTGATTCGTCAAACTGGGATTCACTGGATTAACTGTAGTTGTTTTATTTAAAATGTCTGGAAAATTGCATGTCATGAGTTTTACAAAAAAAAAAAAAAAAAAAAAATCAATTACTTTTGTTTGATGTGTTTCAAGTGGTTTCCCCAAATTCAACTGTAAATGCAACTTTTGCAAAATTATTCAACCCCCTCACCTGAATAGAATCCCTCACAAATGCACAAATCTGCAAAACAGGTGTTGTCTCAAGCACATCTGATGCAACTAATCAAGGGCTTCATTAGTTGCACCAGGTGTACTTGAGCTACAACACATGAAATATCTTACCTGGCTAGGTTTCTTTAGTGTCACTTTTGACTGCATGTTAGAAATATGAAATATAAATAAAAAAAAAAATGGTCCAAAAGTTAAGATAATATATCGTCGTCACCCTTTACAGACAAGGAACAGTATAAAAAAAGATAGTGAAGGCACTAAATATTCGTTTTGGGATTGTGTTATGGGAAGTGATGAAACAAATTTTATATATATATTTTAATAATATTTAAAGCTGCAGTCTGCAGTTTTTCCTCTTTGTCGCCATCCCTGTTTGAAATCTGCAATTGCAGTCTTTCACGGGATTATCAACTTTACGTGAGTTGTACCTCGGCACGGCACGGCGCTGATGAATCCAATTTTCTGAGGAGAATGTGCAGCTGTCAGTCACCGCGCCGGTGTCGATACTGTCATTCGGAATGACAGATTCCGAATCTACATTTTGGAAGTATGACCAACATAAGAATTGTCACCCTAAAATGTCATCTGAACAAGTAAGTAACATCACTTTTTCTCTTCTGCCCAACTAACTGAAAAAAAGCATTGGAGTAAATCGGGCTATCTAACTATCGTTTATCATATCACTTCAAACCGTGCAAATTTCCCGCGGAAATCCACCAGTACCAGTGGAATTAAAAACATTATTACAAGCTCACTGTTTTAAATAAAGCTAAGACAATCAGATAGGTTTGAACACTGGCTGGTTATGTAGGCTACTATAGCTCAAATTTATTTTGCATAATTCGTAACCCAAAAAAGTTACGGACTAAAGCTTTAAAATTTTTAGGACTATATGAGTTTAGCTTTTTTAGATATTTCACATATACAGTATTTTAAATTGATAATGTATATTTAAACTTTTCATGAGTTTCACCTATAGTTATTGTTCCATTAAAAATACCACTAGGTCTGGGTCTCATCACACCCATATAACGCCGTTGGCTTTTCCAGACATGCCAAAGAAACATATTCCAGCAGCCGTCAAAGCTACAGCAGTTCCTGCAACAGAAAACTCGCTGCTTAGCCGAATTACTGTATATGCTGTAAGAAAAGTGTAGATAAACAATTCAAAACCAGTCATTGGGCAACAGCGGTGCTCCAGACCAATGAAGCAATGAAATGTAATGAGCGTTTTATGGCGCATAAGGGAATAGATGCATTAGCAGAGCTATGGGAGGAAACAGGGACTTTTAGGATAAAGGTGGAAAAAAATATTACAGACGGCATGGAAACACTCACTGATGGCAATTTAGCCACAAAGGTCTTTGATTGGTTTCTGGCCAACCTAAAAAAAAAAAAGCCCCTCCTGAGTCTGACTGTGGTGCAGGTCTCATTCAGACAGAGCCTAATATGAGACACTTAAACAGCTATTTATTCTGCATAAGAGTTGATTCTCCTTTAGGGCTGTTTTTAGAATCGGTGCAGTCAGACTAATGCAGAAATGTACATTTCCCAATTAGCTGTTAATGGCTAAGTAACAACAGCCCAAAGTAAAGTTCTTGTATGCACACTCAAATGCTGAAAGCAGAGAATTAGTCTTATTTAGATCAACCAAACCATTACATGAACAAATGTAGTATAAGAAAAAAATCCCATAAAGTGTAAATGAGTTTAGCTCCTCTGGAGTTAATTTGTCACTTAGTTATAGGGAGAGCTTATTTTCAATAATGGAAAACTAAATTTAAATATCCCCCACTTATCTTTTCTATACAGTCAGCAAGCAATAGCTACTTAATCTGCATTAAAATAAGCACTGTTAAAATGACCCCAGAAAGAAAATGTATTTTTCCAGGCAAATCCGGCGAGGGAGTAGGACACAATGGAATTTTGAGAGACAAATACGACAAAAAAAGGCTTCTAATGCATTGACCTTTTGGACCCTTTAGTGCTCTGCAGGGAGAGATGTATTCTAGTTAACTGGCTCATGAGTGACACATAAAAACCTATGAAATGTAATAGAAAGATTTAATCTATTGCCGTGCTCTGATGTTATGGGATTTATAAGAGTGTAATTATATTAAAATACAATTACCGTATGGAATAAGAGATTTCAGACTTCCCTCTGGATATGTACGGCTGTGAGAGGATTGTGACAAGCCTACAAAAGGTCATATGTGCTTCAGATAACAAGAATTTCCTGAGAGGCAGTGACTTTGACAGTCTGAATGTCTTCCATTCCAATTTAATAACTTACAGATATGAACTTCATAATAACTCTGATCCTACTGCTAATCGTGCATAATGAAAAAGTATGCTACAGTTGTAAATATACATTACGTATGAAATATTTTCTGAATACAGACTTGGTGCCTTGTTCACATTAAGTTTATAATATTTTAAAGCTTTCTGCACAGGCAAACCCTGTAAAAAAAAATCAGCAACCTAAACAAAAACTTGTTTATATCATTATAAAAACAAAACTGTATAATTAGATCTACATTTTGCAAGTGCAGCTTTCTCTTAAAATAAACTCTGCCCTTTGAGTAAGAGAGTGCTCTGTTATGACTGTCCAAATGCAGAAAAACTCTCTATGTGACAGTTGTTGTTCCTGCCCTTGCTGGAGGCAGTGTACTGGATGTGTAAAGCAGAGGAGGACCGCTGTCCCTACCCAGGGTTCAAACTGCCCTAAACTTCCCCTGCAGGGTCACTGGGGACAACCATGAGAAAGAGACAGAGAGACAGAAAAGAAGAGCTGGAAATAGACTAAGCATTTTATGGAAAATCTCCATGGATACTGTCTATAAAAAAAGTACTAATGGATATTTGATATTTAAGATCTGAAGAGCACATGCATTTTTAAAGGAACAGACAGCAGCATTTTGTGCGTATCTGCTTCTTTGGGCTTGCTATGGTATGATTTCCATTTACTTTTCAGATATTAAACAGGGACATGCGTATTTGTTGTATTGGATGTGAATGATGGTGTTTGTTGTTGCCGAGTTCAAGTCAGGCATTGCGGCTAAGAAGATTTCTGTACTGCAGAACATATAGTATTGCGTTTAAAATCGATGTTCTTCTCAGGAATAGAACAAGCTTTCAGCTGTAAGATATATTGAATTACATGATAATTCTCCTAAGTAATAGAGCTTTATATCTAATCAGATTTGCCTCTCCTGATGGAAATAACAGTGCTTGCAATGCAAGAAAAGAAAAGTGTAACAGTTTTAGGCAAGAAGGAGTTTAAGACTTTGTTTCTGTATAAATGAAATGCTGACTCAGCACGCATCATGTTTTCAGTTGACTGCGCATCACATGTCAATGTGCAGTGTACAGGCAACTATAACTGGCTAAACATGCAAGGAAGAAAAGAGCCATAACAATTCAGTTTTCAAAAATATGCAAGAAAGAAGACCAATCATAATTCAGTGTGCAAATAAATGCAGATGGAATTTTGGGCACAGCTGAGAGCTACACTTGAATGATGAACATTCCAGCAAAAATTCTATTTCAAATTTCTATTATAGTTTTATATGTCGTGGTCAGGACACTCAGCATATGCCTAAATGCATATCAATGCAAAAAAACAAACAAACCTTTTTTTGCTGTATTGAAGGATGACAGAAGCATGTAGCTTAAAGAGCCCCTATCATGGAATTTTGAAAATGACTGTTCATATAGTGTGGAATACAGCTCTAAGGGAATGAAAACATCCTGCAAAGAAAAGTGAGAGTCGACTCTGAGTCTATGAAATGAATTGTTTTTGAAACGAGTCATTAGCTGTCACATCGTGACGTAGAGAGGTCATTGGCCGCTTGAAGTAAACTTGAAGTGACGCCTAGAACACATTCAAATACTTCAGCTGAATCGCATCATGTCGAGAAGACGCTGTTTTCTACATTGCAACGACAATGCAGCCACTTGTTTCCATTGTCCAGAGATGAGCATGTGAAGAATCAGTGGTCAGAGTTCATATTTGCAACGAGTAATATTTGCAATTCAGTGTATATGGATCAGCTTCGTCTTCCTCCGAATCTGTAAGTAATATTAATAATGTTTGCTGTTATGTTTTCTGTAGCATGTACAATATAGTTATATTGTGTTGTGTGTGTTGTGTACACTCCGCGCAGCTTCTAAGCGAGGTAAAGTTAGTTTTGTTTTTGATATTCACCAGACATTCATTGAAAAATGGCAATTACCTCCTAAACGACTTAGCCAAATCTGACTTCGCTCTATATAATAAGCACTGTCCCTCAAAAGCCCCCGCAATGTGAGTTTTGCGGGGAAAGCTTGCTCTTGAGGGACACGCGAGTAAGGGACCGTGTGGAAAGTATACTTTTTCTGACACGTTTGTTCAAACAATATACAATTTTCAACACTTGACAAGCTATAATCCTGGTTATGGGCGTTCAGTTGCCGACAGTCTCTGCCTACGGTTTACCAAATAACAACTGACTGGGTCATTTGACCAATCGCCGCAGATTCGCGTCACTCAAAGGAGGTGTTTGGGAAAATGAATCGTCGAACGAATCATTTGGGAGTCGTTAGCAAATCAGTTAAAAATAAATGCATATTATAAGACAAATAAAGTGTTTTTTATCCTTGCATGCACGTTTAACTGTTTTTGGGAACTCCTAAAACAAAAATAGGAACATTTCAAATGCTATGATAGGGGCTCTTTAAATGGAACAAGTTTGGAATAACTAGGGCTCTTCCTAGAGATAGCCTGCTGGACAAACTGAGCACACCTTGATTAGAGTAGTGACTAAGAAGCTGATGGTCACTCTGGTTTAGGGAAATTTAGACGAGGACAAACATCACTGCAACACTCCATCAATCTGGGCTTTATGGCAGCTCAATGACTCAATTTGGAATTAGCAAAAAAAGCCCCTACATGACTATCTCAGACTGTGAGAAACAAGATTCTCTGGTCAAGCATCATGTATGGAGGAAACCAGGCACTGCTCATCACCTGCACAATACCATCCCGATGGTAAAGAATGGTGTTAGCAGCATCATGCTGTGGTGGTGTTTTTCAGCGGCAGGGACTGAGGGACTAATCAGAGTAGAAGGGATGCCCAACACAGCAAAATATAGAGTAAGCCTTAATAAAAACTTTGTCCAGTGCATTCTGACTGTGCAGAGGATTCACCTTCCAAAAGGACAGTGACCACACAGCTAAGACAATGTATATATATATATATATATATATATATATATATATATATAAATAAAATATTTAAAATAGAAAAGAACAAAAAAGGGTATATATCAGTGGCGGCTGGTGAAAAATATTGGAGGGGGGCCCCCCCCCCCCCCCCAAAAAAAAGTTTTGAATTTAGTAGATGTGATTTCCTGCATTCTGGTGCATTTTAGGCCTTAGGCCATGCCCCTACCTATACCAATAAAATAACTTAAACCAGTCAATACCAATAGTCAAATAATACATAATAACAGTTTGACAGTTAATGATAATGAACAAGTTGCATGTTTATTATGCTCTGTGTACTGACAGAACGCATAATATTGATAAATTATATAGGTAATACAAAAAATAATAGGTAATACAACAATCTAGTTTAATCAATCCCCAGCTGTAGACTACATTTTGACAAATTGAATTGGATAATGGATAACAATGTGTTGATACTAGAGAAAGAGAGAGAGAAAAGGCTCTGAAAGAGAGGGTGGGACAACATTCTTGAGGGTAACACCCAAGTATGAGAAGAAAGTTGATTTTAACTAGTATGAAACACAGTAATCTAGCTCAGAACTTAAAAACATCAAAAAACAAAGCAAACACACAGGTATTAATATTCCTATAACTATTTTAATATCAAATGTGCGTGAAACAGTGTTTATATGTGTGTGAGTGAGTGACAGAGACAGACAGGTCAATTCCCACGACTAACTTTACATTATTTCCACTCGACGTCACTGGCGCTGCCATTCTGCTCTCATCTGAGGTAAAAAAAAATGTCCCGTGGTGCGCGTGCACGGTGCACTCCCCTAATCTGATACTGTGGGTGATATTTTCAGCGCCCCCAAACCATAAAATTTGACGACGCTGATTGGCGAAATATAAACTTTTTTGCATAGCAACCGGGGAACCATTGGCTTAAATTCCAGCACTGTGGGGCTGAGCGAACTGGCGCCCTGAGAAGACAGCCTATTGGCTATACTACTACACCAACATGATAAAAGTAACGAAAGTGAATGCAAATATCATTCTGGTGAGTTCAAAACACTTTTCAAAGTAAAACCATTATTAGCATATAATTAACACAGATTATTTTTCAAAATGAGAAATTATAATATATATTAAAAAAACAGACAGACAGGTCGGAGGGAGGGCGGCGCCCCAGCGCCCTCTATGGGCGAGCCGCCCCTGGTATATATACATGGAAGTATGTTAAAAATAGTACCCAAAATTTTAACTGGTACTGTACATAAAAGAAAAAAGAATATATATATATATATATATATATATATATATACACACACAAACACAAAAGTGTTGCCTTTGCCTAGTTAATTAATTATTTGAAATTACACTGCACTGAAGAACCAGATTGATAATGCACATACTGTATGATAAACTGCATGCGGTCTAAGTGCTCTGTTGAACATTTGACCCTTTTAAAAACAGATGTCTAAAGCACTGTATTAAATTCATGGGGAAATCAAATGCAGTGTATGGCACTTGTATGAGAGTGGATTGTGTGTATGGGATGTTGAGAGCTAAAGGCCTATTTGAGGTAAGAGAGAGAAGCCTGAATCTTGAGCAGATGGATTGCATGACTGCAACCTGGGGCTAATTCTTACTTCAAACGAAATGAATTTGCATCAAATCTATATCTCCAGCATTCCTGAACACTGAGAAAATGTGCTGTACATGCAAATCAAACAGAGAGCTGCAGATCACCCAACACAACTTCTACTAAATAAAACTCTTTAAACAGATGTGTACAAACACACATACAACAAGTAATAAACCAAAGAATGATGGCAGCTTCCACTTTTCTGAGCTAGGAATTATTAGTAGAATGGTGCAGAGGAGCTCAATTTAAGTTGAAAAAAAGATGTTCACGGTTACTCACTGAGCTCAGCGATGCTCCCCACGCGTGTGGCCAGCAGGGACTGCTCAATAGTCCGCTGCTCGGACTGACTGTAGGCGTCTCCAGATTTATTTGAGCGCTGCTGGTTCCTGTGCAGGCTCAAACTGTCCGGCAAACTGAGGATTCCTGCACAAAAGAATTAAACAAAAATAAAAAAATTATGTACAGTTTAATGTAATTTAACATTCATTAAAGGGTTAGATCACCCAAAAATGAAAATCAAGTCATTAATTACTCACCCCCATGCTGTACCAACCCCGTAAGACCTTCGTTCGTCTTCGGAACACAAATGAAGATATTTTTGATTAAATTTGAGAGGTGGATCACTGCTACATAGGCTGCCTAAGGGATC
Source organism: Pimephales promelas (assembly GCF_988280905.1). NCBI lineage: Eukaryota > Metazoa > Chordata > Actinopteri > Cypriniformes > Leuciscidae > Pimephales > Pimephales promelas. The sequence continues at coordinate 26,787,203 of NC_142778.1, forward strand.
GGAACTTGACGGCCCAGAACGTCAATGAAGAAAATGTTTAAATATTCCATGTGACAACAGTGGCTCAAGTATAAGTTTATCAAGCAACGAGAATACTTTTTGTGCGAAAAAGCAAACAAAAATAACGACTTTATTCGACTATTCCTTTTCTTCCTTGTAGGCCTGAGACGAGAGTTCAAGAGATTTCCACGACGCATGCGCGAGAAATGCGATCTCCTTCAACTACTTCAGTTCTCACGCATGCATTGTGGAAAACTCTTGAACTCTCGTCTCAGGCTATAGCCGAATAAAGTCAGTATTTTTGTTTGTTTTTTCGCACAAAAAGTATTCTCAAGTTTCGATACCCTTAGGCAGCCAATGTAGCAGTGATCCACCTCTCAAATTTAGCCAAAAATATCTTCATTTGTGTTCTGAAGACGAACGAAGGTCTTTCGGGGATGGTAAATCATGGGGGTGAGTAATTAATGACTTCATTTTCATTTTGGGGTGAACTAACCCTTTAATTGCAGAACCTTTTATTAAAAGCAACTCGTAGCGCATTAAAGACATATCAAAAACACAAACCCTTCCGGAAATTAATATCTATGGGTGCACTGTAAAAAATTTCTTGTCAAATTAACAGTAACTTACTGGCAACAATTATCCAGTACTTGCTGTATTTCATTTAACAGTAAAATTACCGTAACACTAACTACAGTACTGTTAAGCATACTGCAAATTAAAAAACATTATTTTACTGTAATTTCTTACCATATTAAAGTACAGAATTACACTGTTAATTTTTAATAATACTGTATAGTATGAAATGTTATTGTATTTATTTTATAGTGCTACTGTGTAACCTGTAGAAAATCCGTAGAAATATTATTTTAACTGTTAATGGGAAATAGAAAAAAGAACAATTGAAGCTTTAACTGCACAAGGTTTATTGTGTATTTTCAAACACATTAGTACATTTACATAATATACATTTAAATACATTAATACAATTAAATACATTAATAATAAAAATGTAATATAATACAATAAAAATCATGCATGACAATCATGAACAATTATGCATAAATACATGCAAAAATTATCATGAACAGGTAAAATAGAAAAGATTAAAGGGGTGCTATCTATCTGATCAATCTATTAGAAAGATAGTTCATAACAACTCATCCACCCACTCCCTGCTGGGGTAAAACAGCTTAAACTAGTCTAAGATTGTCTATTGGTTTGAGATAGACTGTCTAACTGGTCAGTTGCTGATTTTAAAGGGTTTTTGGCTGCTTTCTATCTAAGGGACCAGATTTGCAGGGCTGGGAGACACATATAAACTTATAAACTATAAAAGCTTTGACGAGTAAACCACCAATCCAGATGAGTATAACAAAATGACAAGTTATCCAGTGTCCTTTAAAAAAAAAAAACTAAACACAAAACAACCTCATCATGCACATGTGCCATGAAAAACTTGCATTGCGGTATTAATAATCATTTATATGCAGACTTATGTTCTAACTTTTGCAATAGGAAGTTTTCTATCCAAGCTTTTATGCAATTAAACCTTAAACTGTACAACAACATTTATTTTCACACAACAATTCTTAACAACTTGCAGATAGACAAAATTCACAGATGGATAATAATCAGTTTAAAATGTTCTCAGTGGGTCAGTACTGGACCAAGGTATAGTAGTAGTAGTTAGATAAATAGAATAATTAAATTAGATTAGATTTACAATTCATCGGTCATCAAGATGGATAGGGGTCTTCTTAACATGCACAGCTCACACCTGTGGAAAAGGAGAACAGACAAGACAGTTAAAATACAGTACGTTTTTGTTATTGTTGTTTTGGCTAAACAGCAAAAACAGACAAAATTATGTCTAAAGTGTAATTCACTTAATACTAAAATCTTGTTTGTTGGACTGTTGTTTAAAATCAATTGTTAAAGTATGTTCATTATGTCCTCGGTTGTATGCTGTGTAATATAATACAATGCTATACTGTTCAGTGTTGTGCATATGTTTATGCCACAAGAGGGCACTAAAGTATAGGCTATGGAGGATGCGTTTGTATTATTATTATGTTTGTCCAAGTTGATTTACCGTAGTTAAGAGGATCATATTACTGAGAGAATCTTCATTACTCTCTGTGCTGTTAGTTCGACCGTGAGACTGATGTGTCAACAGCTGAAATAAATATGCCAAGAACGGCTAAAGATAACTCATCTCTATCGTCCACTCTTTTCTTTTGAATGCAACGCAAGCTGAAACATAACTCAACATCACGTGAAAACGTAGGTTAAATCTTGCTTGTGTGATACATGACTTAAAAAAAGATTGACAAGGCATCGTTCCCTTCAAATGAGTAGGCTACATGTCAGTTTACACATAGTTAAAAAAAAAAAAAAAAAAAAAAAACAATGATATTATAGTCACACGTAGCTTTGTATTTTGGACAAAAATACACTGGGCGCTTTCCGTGGTCCATCAGTTATCACTGAGGTAGCAGTAACGTTAAAGTCCCCGTGAACCGGAAGTTGCAAAAGATTTTTCTCCAGTGCTGTGACGTATTTCCAAGTGAAACGGAATATTGAACAGAGGGCAGGGTTTTACTCTAGCGCTCCTCCTCTCCATCTCTCGCTCATAGCAAACTAACGGTTTAAGGGGAGTGGTTAAGCGTTTCCCCACCCAAGTTGTGAAACCTACGTCATCAGAAAAAGAAACCGTTCCAGACCGGAAGTAACTTTTCAGATTTTGATTAAAGATTACGAAGGTAAAACATTTTTTAAATATATTTTTACTTGCACGGATTAATTGTTCACCACAAGACTAGTAATATGCGCTAACAAAGTAAATAGGTTCAATTTTGATTTCACGGGGACTTTAACGTTAAATGGCGGAACGCCAGGTCAGGATTTACACGAAAATAAGCGTGAAAAAATCAATAAGAGGAATCGGCACTATAATTTAATAACAATAAATCCGAATCCTAACCTTGGATGTCCGATTTCAGGATACATTTATCGATTAGCAATTCCTAACCCCTGTAAGTCATAAAATAATGAACGTGCAGGCGCTTCCACCGACTTAACGTGGTAAATAACAAAATGATTAGACCATTTTGACCGTATAAGAGGTTACATATGAAATATATGTCAATAAAATCACATTAAATCAAGTAAGGCTATCAACATAAAAGAAATCCGCGTCTGACTTATACAGACGTAGAACATTCCGCGGCCACTTCTTTCTAACGTTAACGTAAGTAACTCATATGGTTTGCATAAAAATATGAATTACTAACCAGATGTATGGCGAAAACGTTGCCGACCGACAGCGACGCGATGCACGGCCTGCGTGTTCTTACAGAGGGAAGGGAACTGAAGAGTTCTTCATAAAATGGCAGCTTGTTGTGGTTATTTTTCGCGGTCATTTCGTACTAATGTATTTGAATTTACAGTAATATCCCAAATGGCTACATTGAAGAGTAGCCTATCATATACATATTATATTAAAATGTCTAGAATATATTAAATTGAATATAGAAATCGTGGTCAGCTATTCTAAATAACTTTAAAGTTATTAGCTAGAATCCGTTTGCATACACATTATAAGAATTATATTACTTACCAGATGAAGAAGTTGCAGGTCGGCAGAAAAGACAGCAGCACCACTGACACGACAGAGAAACTCTTCCAAAGTCAAATATGCTCCCATGCACACCCCACTGACATAAATTATGTCATAAATTATGACTGTTAATGGTCAACCAGTGCTACATTTTTATTTTAAATGTAAGAATAACATTAGTAGGCTAGCAATTTTACCCGTGGAACTGTGTGTGGTGTTTTTCGCGGTCAATTGCACTGCTGTATTTAGATTAACAGTAACTGATAATTTCCCAGAATGCATTGCAATTCTACAGTAACATACTGTCAACTGTGTGCACAGTACATAACTGTTGAAAAAACAATTTAATACTGTGAAAACAACTAAATCTACTGTAACTTACTGTACATAGATTATACAGTAAGAAACTGTTGAGAAAAACAGTATAATCCTGTGAAAACAACAGAAATCATTTACAGTGTGGGTATTTCGATCTAATAGACTAAATAAGTTCACGCACCGTCACGCGGAAAAACATACGGAGAGCAGCAACTTTCGTCAGCTTACAGTACATCAAACACTGTGAGTGTGTAATCGAAATCAGGAATGGTGAGACTGTGCTTGGTACATTTTTCTTTTTCAAACCAAACTTGGGTCTTCAGGCAACGAGGTTTAAATCACGTCTGACTTGTGCACTTCCCATAATGCTAACACATAAGGTCAGTATGTGGAGAGTAGGCGTCCTTTTGTAGCTGTTAAATTTTTTTTTCCGATTACCTCTTGAAGTGTTCAAAAATGGACGAGCTCAAAGCATTTTAGACCCCGTTTACCAATTTAGCGACATCCACTTGTAATCTGATCTATGAAAACGCTTCTAAATAACAGATGTGAACAGGGCCCTTTCTCCTATGGAACACAAATGAAGATATTTTGAAGAATGTTGGTAACCAGTTTCGGTTCCTATTGACTCAGTGGAAGTCATTCAGTTTAATCATTTAGTTACCAACATTCTTCAAAATATCTTCATATGACAGACTTTCATTTTTGTGTGGACTATCCCTTTAATAATACTCAGGCAAACTGCACAACAGGTCTCACAGGACTCCCTCCTGGGCGGTAACAGGTGAGAAACGTGCCCGGCCTCTTGTTTTGTCTGCTCACAAGGAGAAAGGGAGGCGTATCACCTTTCTGGACAACCAGCAATTATTTCAAAGAACTGCTGCCTTCTGTTTGTGGAACACGGATTTGCGTACAACTTAATGCTAATGTTAAATGATGATAAAAGTAAGGATTCTGCGTTGTATCAATGCAACAGACTCAATCAGCATTAGAGGGCTCACTTGTTCAGCACTACTACACAGCTCTTCATCCCAGCTCACAGCCGAACCACTGAGGTGAGACTCCGCTAGTGTCTGAATCACACTGGGTATTGTTTTTAACAGGATGGTTGAGCTCCTCGAAAATTGGATTCACTCTCATCATTGTGTTTTCATCACTTCCATTGTTGCCGAACACTCCTGGAGCCGACGACATGCTAAATTATGATGTGGCTGAAACAAATGACTCAATTTTGCTGTCCACTGACAGAGCGGCTTGCGTTTGAACCGACTCATTTACTTCTGCGAGGCAAGTGTAATTTTAGGGCTCTGCCTGAGAGAGAGAATGATGTAAATCCTTAATCGATTCCACCCGGGGAGATATTACGGCAGAGTACTGCATGTTGCTTATTATAATGTATATATTGTAATATATCGCTCAACAGACTCATCATAGGTCTTTTAAAGCAAGTTATTATTATTCCAAAAATCTACCCTTTCGTTATTACTGTGATATATATTTTGCAGTCCATCTTACAGTAAGTGTGTTTTGCTTCGAGGAGGAATAAAAAAATAAGGCGGATCCTGATAGAATTTGAAATCGGTTGCCATGGAAACAAGGCAGGGGTGGAGTGATGGTTACTTGCCTGCGGCATGGGAGGAAGTACAGGTGTTTAGCAATGCAAGACCACACCTCACTGACCTGGGCCTATTACGCTGCTATTGTATTCATGTGTTATACAAACTAATTCACAGTCCTGCAGATGTTCATAAATGTTCATAATAAGATCCTGCTCTCCATTTCCATTGTCTCAGCTCAATGAAGATAGACTGACAGGTGCATAAGATCCTAGATGGGAGTAAAATTCCACCTTTGTTCCTAACAATCTCTTGAGTCCAGAGCTCTTATTAAAACTCTCAGTAGGTCTCTGTGACAGATGAGTGTGCCAGGCTTATGCACAGCCAGCGTGAAACACTTAAAGCAACGGGTGGTAAGACTAGCATCTCGCTCACTTTCCTTTCAGCTCCACTTCCTCAAACATCGGTCAGGGTAAACCTTTCAAATTTCAGTAGGCTATAAAGATGCAGAGAAATGCACACACACACACACACACACCCTTTAAAAACCTGTGGCGTCTTTCCAAGTTCTTGCCTAATTTTGTTCTGTGTGATTATGCTTCAAAAAGAAATTGTGCTAAAACATTTTATGGCAAATTTTCAGTTGGCATGTAACTGTTATTTTAAAGAAAAACAGTTCAAGGTCAAATAAAATGTTATTAGAAAATAAACCTTAAAAAAAGGTTTGGGGTCAATAAGTTTTGTTATGTTTTTAAAGTTTAATGTATTTAATTGATCAAAAATACTGTAAAAACAGTAATATTGTTAAATAATGTTTTAAAATAAAATTCACTCCTATGATTTTTCATCATTACCCCAGGCTTCAGTGTCACATGACCCTCCAAAAATCATTTTAATATGCTGATCTGGTGTTCTCCTTGAGATTTTTATTATATCTTCTTATTATCAATGTTGAAAACAGTTATATTTTTATAATATTTGTTTGTGATCATTTTTCAGGTTTCTTTGGTTAATTAAAGTTCAAAAGAACAAAATACTTAGTAACATTTTAAATCTTTACTGTCACTTTTGATAAATTTAAGGCACACTTGCTGAATAAAAGTAATAATTTCTTTCAAACAAAATCAGAACACATTATGTTATGTTGTTGTCTGTTATTCAGTTGTCAGGCAAGTTGTGAGGGCAAAAATAATTACCTGCAGTTAAATAATTAAAAAGTAACTCATTGAAAAGAAGAAGAAAATCAGTATTTTTTTCAGTATTAAAGATTGCGAAATGTTTATTTTATAAAGAGCAAATAAATGAACTGATCTACTGGAACAACCGAAGCATCAGGGTGCAGGGAAAAAAGCCTAAACCCTGAACCCATACTGCGATTCATACAGCGCCTCCACCACTTAACTCGTGGCTGTAATGAGTTATGGCGATCAGTGTGAAAATGCATTTGCATAATGCTGCATAATAATAAATAAATGATCATGATACCAGGTCATGATGTGAAAAGTTTTTCCCTCAAGCTCCTTATTCGTCTTCCTCATGTGTGTAGAATCTGTGATGCCATGCCACTGCAGATTAAGACCTCACTCGCTCCAGCTCGCTATCCAAAAGGCCTGTGGGTTTGGAAACCATTAAAAGTGTGTCCAAAGTGATACCCGTTCCACAAAGTTTATGATGACATAGGAAAACTGAGAAAAATAGAGCCTCCAGCTTTCCTTTTTCAACTTATGATATACATTTTGTCCTTTTCGACTGTCTGCCGGACATCACTAGATTAATTGAAGGCATTTGATCTTTGTTTATTTACTATATGTTCATATAGTTTCAGTGCAGTATCAGTGAATCTCTTGTCTGTGTTACACACACGACTTGTGCACACTGAAAGACGCTTTAGACAGCGCTTGAACACCAAAGTATCCCAAAGTGCCCGTTTTGTCGGGTATCCTCGCGAGCACAGTCTTCAATGAGTTAAATAAAGTCTTAAAATGAACATAAGGCGATGTGAGTAAATCGGATGTGTCCGCAGGTCTAAAAGTGAATGCAGCCTAATAAATCTGTCACTGTTCTTGACTGAATTGCATTTGCAGCTTTGATAAGGATAAATCTATATTTCATTTAGTATTTATGCAGCAAAGACTGTGAATGTGAGGTGTTTAATAACTTTATCCAATTTCTGTATTTAAAACCTGTTAAAACAATGACTTTTTGTGGCATTTTGGCAGGGCGAGTACAGGGCAACTGGTCTGACTTGGCCAATAGAAAAATACTTATCGCTAAGGCCTGATATATTACAGACGCTAAATTTGACATTTATTACAATAATGTTGAATGGCTACAATTAATTAATACAATAATAATAAAAAAAAAATCAGTCTCAGACTCAGTATTGGTGTCAGTGATAATGGCCTTCATTCATTAAAAATATATGTCATTAAACAAATATTTAAAATATACTTTATGTCTTTATGTTGTTTCTACATTAATTTGGAATGTGTATAATGTATAATTTGGAATAAATGTGAAATAATAAAAATATATTAAAAACTTTAACATTAGGTGCGATTCATTCATGATTCATTCATGTCGTGTTGCTGTTGCATCAGTCAGATCAGGGTAGAACTCAATAATCGGGACAAGAGAGGTCCCGTATGGGACAAATAAATTAGGCCCAATTATCAGGACGTCCCGGCTAATTCGGGACAGTTGGCAACCCTAGTGAAGAGTGAAAACCAATAAAAAAAACCTGGGGGTAAAACAATGTGACATTAGACTACAAGATATAGACCTCGATCCGGGGCTGTGGTTTAGAACCCACATTACAACTGAAGTGTGTTATTATAAGAGTGATAATTCATAACATTGTGATGTAGTTTGTTTTTAAAAAAGCTTTTTGGTTGGCCTCAAATTGCCAAGGGTTTTTTCTAAACAACTGCTGAGCTTATCAAAACACCAGCAGAATCAACGTTGAAAGCTGTTACTTTTATTAAACAAACAGAGCAGACTTTAATGCTATTCAAAGAAATGAGGGAACGTCTAATGAAGGCGTTTGCCATGTCTAAACCAGCTGAGGATTGTGGGTGTAATGGTACAATGTCAAAACCTAATGAATTCACATTGGCAACACACAACATACCATTTTTGGCCAATGGTTTGGAAAACACATCATCCATATTCCACAAGATGGCTTAGATAAGAGGCTCTATAAAATGATATGCATTTCACCTCTAGAATTGCACTACAGAACTTATCGCATGCTTCACAGTTGACCGGTCGACCAAAAGCGCTTTGACAGGCTAACAGGGGGACATTAGAAGAGCTGTGTGCTTGGGCAGTCAATGGGGAGGAACTGTTGGGACATACCAGAGTTTTCCCAGCTTTCCCATGCACGCGTGCCGAGAGTGGATACGCCACTGACCTCAGAGTCTGTATTTAAATCTATTTTAAAGGCCTGTGAAGCCCAGTTTGTTCTCTTAGCCTGAGAATGCAGATTAAAACACACACACATACACACATTTTCTCTCTTTCCAAGCACAAATGTGGAAAAACAACTCCCTGGATTTCTCACAGAGCAATGCCAGAATGCAAAAGCTAGAAAGTGAGTCAAGCCACACCATGTAAACCTACACCCACAACACCTATTACACTCACGCAGCTATGTGCTTGGTCAACTCCTTTACTAACTCTCTGCTACGTTAAAACCCACACATAAGTAAAATAATAGACAGTATTTCTTGTGCAAGATGGTATTTCAGTGACACACTAGAGACTTGTGCAATGCCGTTTTATATACTACGCCCTGCATGAACACCCCCAATATCATTTTAACCATGTAGTGGACAATCGAAACAACAAGAGAGAGTTTTGTAATAGGTTCAATCACACATGCTGAATTATGGCAGCCCCATGCAGATGGAGTCCATATGTACGGCAATAAGAACCAGGAATGCTGCATTTCTGGGGAACGGAGGGAGGAGTTTGAAGAGAGATGCAGCTATGTCTACATGCGTCGTGTGACTGCACAGTATGTCTCCAGGGCTGGCTGACCGCAGAGCTTTAATGGTTTTTGAAATCATCTCCAGGGATTTGCTCTGAGTTGTTCAGTGATCAGAAAGTTGGATCTGTCCACGGATTTGTCACTGACGGCATAAGTCGTGGCCTTAACGGTTAACGAGTCTGACTGGTAGCCCAAAGGTTTTTGGTTCAATTCAAGCAGGAAATGACTGAGGTGCCCTTGAGCAAGGCAACTAACCCAACCACTCCACAGGGCACCACAGAATAACAGCTGCCCACTGCTCTGGGTGTGTATCACGGTTTGCAGTGTGTGTGTTCACTACTCAATACTCTGCTCCTAATGTGTGTGCACTAACTTGGTTCACTATATGGTTTTGGGAATCAGTTGAACTGGAATCAATTGACCTATGGCTAAGCCACGCCCTCAAACGCGATGAGCCAATCACAGTGCGCAGCTAACCCAATACACTCGGACATTGAAATGCATTGCAGTTAGTCAGTTTTCATTCGTTTTTTCACGTCATTTTAAGTTTAAAATGGTGTGCATGGGGTACATGCAACTCCGACAATAGGTTCCCGAGAGGCTGTGTATTTTTTTTACCCTTTCCCAAGCCACATCTCAACTGAGATAAGTGTCTGCTCTGGATTAAGTTATGCGGTAGACCACAACACCAACTAAACGTGGATAAAATAAACAATGATGTCTACATCTATTCGAAGTTAAGTCAATAACGTATTTGAATGTTATCTTTAAAATCTCTAACGTAACGTTAGGTTAGACTAACATCAGAAAACGTTAACGTTAGCTTCTAGCTGCGTTGTACATCATGTCACTTAGCTTCATTAACGTATCTGTAAATAACCCTGATAACAAATGTTGTGCTGAATGATTCATGTAAATACTGTAGCACCAAACGGTAATGGCAACGATATGTGGTTTATCACGTTTACACTGTAACCTGTACATTTTTGCCTGGAGCTGAAGCTTTTCATCGACTTTCTCAACAATAAAATTATTAATATAACCCTCCAATGCATAGTTAAGGCCCTTTAGGTGACTTTGAGATGATATATAATCTTTCTGTCTCCAAAAATCACCAATTGCCTCCTGTGAAACGTCTCCTTCTGTGACAGCTGCCATAGCGCCTGTCCCCGAATGTTTGTTGACTGTGTGTCCGAGTGAGTGGAGGGAGCGTGGCTTAGCCATAGGTCAATTGGTCACGCTATGGTTTTAATTCAATAAAAAGATCTGGTTCATAAGAGTTATTCATTTGGGATTCAAACTACACTGGTTGCATTATAGGTCTTAATTAACTAAAAATAACTGGTTCATAAGAGACATACATTTGGGAGTCAGACTACACTGGTGTGTGTTTTGATTCCCTTAAAAGAACTGGTTCATATAGAGTCATTCTTTGGGAATCAGACTTGTCACCCCATACGTTTCGTCATCCGGTTCCAGAATATTTTAGTATTTACTTCTTTCACTATGGCATCTTTAGAATCAGTGTTGCGTTCAAATCTAAGTTGTATGGAACTATTGTAAATTATAGACTTGCCAAATGAATAAATGTCCTATTGGAAACTCAGTAATCTTCATTGGGACCATTTGTTATTGATAAAAACTTCAAAATAGTATGATTCACACAGGCAGAAATGATATTAATCTCCGTGAAAGCTGATAATAACTGTTATCAGAAGAGATGAAAGGCACTAAAAGACAAACAAGGTTGTGTTTACATGTGGAAACATGCCCTGTGAATGGATGTTGGGTAATGACCATGCTGTGTCTGCCTGCTGCGTGCAACAAAGTGATACTGAACTAAGTGTCTGTGTCATAGCTAGCCCGGATAGCCTGTGCGGTACTTCCCTCTGGAAAACTCTGGAAAAAGCACCACCTCCTGCAGTGACCCCGATTACATCACCAAAACAGCACGAGTTTCGCCCCCCGCTCTCCCCTGCTGAAGTAAGCCTTGCTGTCACTAACAATCATAAACACACGTTTTTCTCTTTTCAGCAATCTGGGACAGCGTGTTATCAGCCGACCCCCACGAAGACCAATCTCCGGGCATTCATCGAGGGGCACAAGGTACACTGTTGAACAGCTCGGAGGAGATGCCAGTGAGCATTCCTCTGAGGAATTCGTATCTGAAAAATCTATTTTATTTTTATTTTTATTTTAATTTTATTTTTATTTATTAGTCCAAACCCATTACTCTTTGCATTCTTCCCGGTGTTGAGTGTTAATTTGCATGCAACTGGGCAACAAATTGCACAGTAATTGTTTGACTGGATCTGCAGGATTCATCATTTTGACTTTGTTGACAGGCACGCTGGGTAACTGGCTCTTTAACGTGGGCCGCACATGACGTCAGATACTGATTTGATTGATGCCTAATGAGGGAATTCTGAAACGGCACTGAAGAATAACCAATCCATCAAATAGTTAAAAACGCATTTGATACTTGAAATTGGCATTGGCAAGTCCACATCTTTTATGATTTCCAGTAAAAGACTGAGCATAATTACGCAACAGTTAATAGTTTCCTACAATTTTCTGATGGCACACCCACTTTTTAACAAGGTCTGCCAGATGGCAAATGGCATTTAATACGATTAAGAACAACATTCATGCGTTGTCATTCATCAGTCTATTTCTTTATCCAGTTACTGCAATCTAAGAGAGTGAAATGTGCAGAATTTTTTACATTAGGTCAGAGGTTCTCAAACTTTTTTAGCCCAATTTTTCCCTATTGATCGGATTATTTCAGGTCTACACCACCCTTTCCAGTTCAATCAAAAATTGGAATGATTGATACGTTTACATGAAGGCTTTTCAGTCCGATTGAGTCACCAATCTGAAAACTAACGAATTGTTGGTTGCATAAACAGCTATTTTCTATGCTGATTTTGAAGGAAAAATTGGTAGTAATCTGTAGAATGGATTTAAAATGTGGTGAAATGTGAGATTAGAGAACTACACTTTTGTTTATGAAAGCCCATTTTTTTACCACAAAGTACAAAATGGAACGGTAATTGCGACTTTGTTTCTTTTAGCTGTGACTTTGTATCACGCAATACAGATCAAGTAGAACTTTGTGAATGAAGGTTAGTCCAGTTCTTTGGAAAACTTCTAAAATCTGATTCCACAAGGGCATGGCTTTGACCTCTTTATTCAGTTACCCAATAACTTCTGTTCTGAACACAGGACTTCTAGGATTATCCACCAATAAAACCTGTCATACACACTGGTGAAATAAGCTTATGAGCTTTTCATAGCAAAATGATTAGACCTGTTCATTTTATGGTGCCATGGCTTATTTCAAAGTAAAACTTTCTGTTCTTGCAAAATCAGCATCAAGAACTTCAGTCTTCATTCCAATTTGTATGCAGGTGGTCACTCACAAATGCATCTTACTTGTTATCACAGCATTCCCTCCAGGCATTATAGCATTACCATCACATTATGACGTATGCTCTCTTCATCTCATACACTAACACATAGACACGTATACTGTGTAAATACACACACAATTGCATCAAGCAATAGCAATGTGATGGGAAAATAAGGAACAGTTTTCTCAAACGTTCTCAACAGAATAGCACCTCATTCACACTTTAACGTTGCAAAAACCCTCTCATACACACAGTATGAATATAGATGTCAAGAAAGAAATTATTATTTTTTTATATGAATAAACTGTGTGGCAAGACCCGTTTGGGGCTCAGCTGGCAAAATATGCTTGTTTAATGAATTTGAATGATGGTGTGAATCAGCTCTGGTGTGTTCAGAGACACACTTTCTAACCTTTGTAAACAAACTATAAGACATTAGCTGAGCTTGCAAAACAACAGCTGGTGCTCCCCTCTACGGCAAGCAGGAGGGCTCGAAGATAATCGTATCCATTAAGACAACAGAGCCTGTGTTTATGGAACAAAAGTGTAAGTATTATTCTGTTCGACATGATCTCGGCTGAGAGGCACGCTGGAAGTGGATCTCCACTAGCGCATTCTGACTCAGTGCTCTGAGCTTGGCTGCGGCTCGCAGTCTAGCAGAAACCAGCTCCAACCCAGAGACCCGGAGTAGATGAAGCGTGTTAACTTGATTTCCAAATGTTCAACTTGCCTTATTCCTCCCCTTTGAACAAACTCCTCAAGCTGAGAGACAAAACTGGGAGAGGTTTATTCAACACATTCATGAAAAATATTATTGGAAACAGCCTCTTAACTACAGATTAAAGTTCAACATTCCCTGCTGTACCTTTTTTTAAAATTCACATCTCAAGGTCAATGTTTAAAGGTAAAAAGTGTTTTAGGCCTCTGATCACCGATTGTGGCTTTCTTATTTGTGTTAGCCAAATACATTAAAGCCAAGCTAAAAGTGTTTCAATAGGCATATTCACATGCATTACATAATGCCGACTTGACTGCCAAAGAGGTCACAGCTAATGTTGTTTGAAAAGAGGGTGGAAACCCCCTAAGAAAATCAGACCAGTCTCCAGGAGTTGTTTCCAAATTTGAAATTTTAGTCCAATCTTGGGTGGATCAAAATAATGTTAAATTTGTGGGGGAAAAAGTTTTGTATTAACAGCTACAGTTTAATCGCATAGATAGCTTGAGCCAATATGAGTCATGCATTGTACTTTAGAAGGTTATTGCAAATAATTTTTTTTGTAAAATTTTAAATAATCCATCACACAAGAATGACTATTTTATATATATATATATATATATATATATATATATATATATATATTAGGGCTGTCAAATGATTAACCACGATTACTCACATCCAAAATAAAAGTTTGTGTTTACATAATATATGTCGGTGCACTGTGTATAATTATTTTGTATATATATATATATATATATATATATATATATATATATATATATACACACACACACACACACACACACATGCATGTATATTTAAGAAAAAAAATATTATTCATATATAAAATATTTATATTTATATATAATATAAATTATATATAAATCTATATACAGTATATACATGAAAATATTTCTTAAATATATACAAGCATATGTGTGTATTTAAATATATAAATAGTTATACACAGTGCACCCCCATTTATTGTGTAAATAAAAACTTTTATTTTGGATGTGATTAATCATGATTAATCATTTGACAGCCCTAATATATATAGGTAAGATAAATACACTTTTTTTCTCAGTGTTTCAGTTTTTAGAAATATTTAATAGGACATTAAATAGTTACTTTCAAAACTGTGTGTGTTTTGTGAAATGACATTCTATATCTCTAAGAAAAATGCAAGTGCAAGGGGGAGAAGATACAACAAACCCTTCTAAACTCCCTATGATGATGTCAACAGCTATGGTAAGCACTTCCTGTGACTAAAATGTTCGTTTAGTGAACTTCTTGGATGCATTGTCCTTGACTTTGCTTATCTGGGTGGTGATCTTCCAATCCTGAGGTCCAATTTGGAATGTTTCTAAAGGCTAGACAAGTACATCCTTCAACACATTTCATGTCAAGTAACAAAACAAATTTAAAATCAATGAGATGAGTTATTTTTTATACTTCCCTGGAGTAGTCTGTACATTAACCAGCACTGCAGAAGTATTACATCATTTCCAGGTTATTCCCTATGTTTCCAATGCAATTTTGCTGTTGGGTGACACTTTTGGTATCAGTGCAGCTTCACACAACTGCTTCAAAATCCATTTACTGAAACTCTGCGGTGGCAGTGACATCATTCAACACTAAATCATAGGCTTAATTCAATTGTGCAACAGACTTTCCATCCTAAAATTGCTGTCATAAACATGTTTAAAAGAAAGATGACTAAAAAGTGTAGCACAGAAATTACAAAACGCTTCCTGAAAGAGTTAATCAACAATATTTCTAAAGGTCGTCTTAAAAAAAAACAGAGTGGTTTAGACACAAAAACCACAAAAATGGCCATTTCTTCAAAATACCAGAAGTGAACATTAAAGCTTGTTGAATTGTTGTCAACAGAAACTGACTTCACAGAAGAACACGTACGTCACCAGGAGTCAGCTTGTACCTTTCGTGTGAAATATCGCCCTGTCATTACTTCATGTGGGTGCCACACCGCTTTGGCATTGTTTACACCCACGAGCAACAGCTTTGAAGATTAGCATGTGCAAGTGACAGCATGTGTTGCGTAAAGGACGACTTCTGCTTCGGTGACAAGCAATACCCCATTCACTTCATGTCTTCCATCCTTCTCATCTTATTGTGCCTCGTTCCCCAAAACTCCCACCTAATCAACACACACTAATAAGCTTAAAGAGAATGGTCAATAGCACACTTTTCAAAAAAACACGATTGCTGCAATTATGAGCAATGAAAGCTCAGTAAACAACAAGACTGAGAAAAGTTCATGCTGTAATTACAAGGTACGCGAATTGTAGAAAATGCCTGAAAAATAAAAGATGTTTTGGAGATACAGAGACCAGCTTAATGTCATGCCATGTTCCAGGCAGCCTGTAACCCGTGTTTTTCCAACTTTATATCCGTGAAAGTGCCCTGGAATGGCAGTCAAACCCGTGACTTCCCACCCGTGAACTCCCAGTACTCCCAGTTATGAGCTCTGATGTCACATAGCCCGCAAAACCATAAAAAAACAACAATGGCAGCCCCTACGGATGCAGTGTTTCTGCAGGCGGTACACGGTGTGAAGGACAATATAACAACTAGTTTTCAGTACATTGAGTGAAAAGATAAATTAATACCAAATACATTTCCAAATATACAAATAAATTAAAATAAAAGGTACAGCTTATCTTGCCTTATGCTCTGTTTTCCTCCTCCATTTCCCTCAAATAAACAAGGAGTAAGCACCTTTGGCGACACAAATTATTACAAATGCGCATTATCCCTGTAAGGTCCGCCATGCTGGTTTGTTTACATCTAGCTACCACAATTCCTTCCGCTCGGGTAGTTTGGCGTGACTGGCCTGGAATGCTAGAAAGTCGTAAGTCGTGGTTTGAAGTCGTGATTTACGTGCTCAAAAACCTGCTTTCTCCATGTTTCTTTGACATGTGTCTCAGTCTCACGCATGCTGCACGCGAGTTAACCATGTTCGACACACTTAACTGGGAGTGGGGCCGTCCGCAGTGTTTTTATCTATTGTAAGCACCGCTCACGTTGTGTTTTCTGCTTTAGAAATGGAAAGAACACAACTCCTCTAGACAATCTCTAGAGGTGCGCCATGGGCACACCGCTTCACCATCTTGCTTGGAGTCAATGTTTGACCTGCTTACATAGTAATGGTTGCTGTGATGTGTGATTGGACAATGGCCGTTTTGGGGGAGGGGCCGGCGAAAGGTCAATTGCGAAAGCTTTGTCGATTTTTCAGAGGTGTGGAGAACGGGAAAGGTTCACCGTTACAGAACAAAGACTAGACCCATTTACCTAATCTTAATTACTAAAACACACATTTTATAGTTCACTGTAAACTTGGGACATTGAATTAACAGAAATGAGGCATTTAGATGCTTAGCTAGGGCTTGGTTAACATGCAACATTAATTTGACCAAATGTTCATATGGTTTGTTAACTTTTCTTGGCTATTTAAAGGGACAGTTCACCCAAAACTGAAAACTCCTTGTGTTGCAAAACCCCCTGAAAAGGTCACTAATCTAGCAACAAAGTCATTAAGCTGGCAAGACTGAAAAAAGATATGAAAGTCAATGGCACCCAAATAACATTGGATCCTTTAATAGCATGGACAAAAACATTTTTTTAGAAAAGAAAGAGTAAAGAAGAGTAAAGAAGGTTTTTGGGTGAACTAGCGACTTAAATGTCAAAACAAACTAAGTTTAGAATAGTATTATTAAACTTAATACAATTCAAAACACACCAAAAATATTCCAAGAGGGAAATGTCTACAGTAGTTAAACATGATCGCGTTTTGACTGTGAGCCGACACATGACATCCATACATAATACTGTTCAGCGTAACAGACCTGAGTGGATTTGAACACACCGTCCGTCTCTTGGGTCTCGGTGACTGAGTGAACCTGATAGAATTACAGACTTCCTGAATTTGCAGTTGGGAGATGGCCAAAGGTAACTAAACAGATTAAAATCTATAGCAGAAAAAAAATCACTATTTTTATCCATAACAGTTTGTGAACAAGTATATGTTCTCAGCTTCAATCTCTGGCCTTAATTCCGTCTATGTACCATTTTGGCTGAAACAAAGTAAGCGCCTTGGCAATGTCACACGAGAGTGATTGTACAATGGTATTAGTGTTATCTATCCCCATATCACAAAACATCAGCCTTGGGCTAAATTGTGCCTCTCTACACTTCTGCTTTTAATTCTGTTCTTAAACTTTATTGAATGGGTTTCAACAGGAAATGTGAGATCTTGCAGTGAAGCTTCTGTTGAGAGGCCAACAGTTCATATTCAGGCTAACACACTGTCTACACTGAGACTGACATAATCAATGTTGTATGCTTGGAGCATTGACAGCTCCATTGATTCTAACGAGACTGTTTTGGTTTTGTTGCTCGCTTGGAGTGTGTAATAAAGAGCAAATGAACAAAAATGAGAAGAAACTATGACAAGCAACTATTATACAGTCAATCTGCCCTGTTCATCCTCCATGAAGTACATGGTAATGAAAAATTATTTTACACAAAGTGATGAAAGAAACAACAAACCCCTCCACTGCCAGGGAAAAACATAAATCACTTGCAGTGAAAGTGCTAGAAATAACATACTTTAAAAAAAACACTTAAAGTTCACATACTTAGAGAAACACACTTTATGTTCTCAGCATGCCAAAACAATTTGATTAATTGGAAAATAACAAGAAAAAATAATGAGAAAAAAAACGAATTAGTTCAACTATTGTGATTGTGTATGTAAATATTACCTCCTTTAAAGGGGTGGTTGATTATGATTTCACTTTTTTAACTTTAAGTAGTGTGTAATGTTGCTGTTTGAGCATAAACAACATCTGCAAAGTCACGACACTCAAAATCAAATCAAAGGGAGATATTTTATTTGAAAGAAATTGCATTTTAAGGACTACAAACGGCTAGCAGGGACTACACGACATTCCTGGTGGGTTAGTGAAATCACGAACCCTAAAATTTACATAAACCCCGCCCCCGGGAAAGCGTTTTATAGATTATCATGACAGAATATGCTAATCAATGACTAGAAGATATCTACATAAGCTACATAAATTCACCAATTTAGAAATGTTTGCTACATGTTGTCACTTTTTCTTGAGTCTCTCCTTCTTTGTTTGACTCCGGTCTGAACATAAAAGGCTAAACGTTTTTGACATTTTCAGGACACCAGCTGTTATAGCTCCGCCCCCTGTGCTGGGAGCAAGAGCTCATTTGCATTTAAAGGGAAAGACATAAAAACAGTGCAGTTTTGCTCACCCTCAAAAAGTGAACATTTTAACATGCTATATAAAATATCTGTGGGGTATTTTGAGCTAAAACTTCACATACACACTGTGGGAACATCAGATTCTTATTTTATATCTCGTGAAAAGGGCATTATACCACCCGTTTAATATATTATAATTTTATAGGCCTCAAAATAAAGTAAGATTGTCAATATCTATCCAATATTTATACAAATGATCAATACTACATAAATATAACAATTCATGTTTAACAATTTAAATGTCACAGATATTATAGAAAGAAAAGCTTTAACTACTGAAATTAAACATTTCTTATTCTGTTTTCTTTTTTTTTTATGGGTGACCTTCAGTTGTCCTAGCATGTTTGCACTAGTAAATTCTCTACTATAAATGCAAAAAGTACTTAAGTCGAAAAGAAATTAAGGTTTTTGATGAAAACATTCCAGGATTTTTTCTCCATATAATGGACTTCAATGGGAACCAAACGGTTCAAGGTCCAAAAGACAGTTTCAGTGCAAACTGCAAACTGTTGAAGGGGCTTTAAACGATTCCAGACGATGAATAAGGGTCTTATCAAGCGAAACGATCGCTCATTTAAACGGAATGAACGAATTGACTCGGAAAAAATTTAATTAAAGATTAATAAGATAAAAACCTTAATTTCTTTTCGACCGAAGAAACAAAGACATGGACATCTTGGATGACATGGGGGTGAGTAAATTATCAGCAAAGTTTTTTGAAAAGTGAACTACTCCATTAATTTCTACGACTTTCTATTATGCACCAATAGTGCAGGTGGGTCTAGACAAATTCACAGTATGACCACCTCTTCGGTCACCAATACACCACTATACTTCAGTTATGATCTAACCATGTGAAATGTCTTGGATGATAATTTTGACCTCGATCCATGGGACAAGTACCTATGGCTACCCTTAATAGATATAAAACATAGGCACAGAATAGAGATTTTTTTTAAAAAAACAAGCCTGCATATAAAGCATAAGATTTGCCTGGATCGAAAAAGCATGAGATTTGTTGCCGCAGCATATGAAATACAATCAGTCCTTTGTCAGCTAGACAGCTTGACTTCATCAGCAGTTTTCCAAACCACAAAACACAAAAACCTCCATGACCTTCACAAAACGCACTTGATCACAGAAACCTCAGGGCTATGTTAATTAATTTGATCTTCTTTAGTATTCAAATATTTCACATCCATTTATAAAGGCAAAAGTAAAATACACAGTGTAATTATTTGATCAGACATTCTATTTTTTTTCCCAGGAAAATTATTTTCCATATTAGAAACCCTTTTCACGTGTTTGAAATTTGTCTTGATTTTAGACAACTTTCTTAAGCCAAAAAACAATTCCTGTTTACTCATCTTGTCATTCCAAAACCAAATTACTTTCTTTCTTTCTTTTGTGGAACATGCACAAAATAATATATTTTTTTAAAGATGTCACTCATTTCATGTGTCAGTCAGTTCTATCAAAACATAATGAATAGGGAGGAGTATTCCAAAGAATCATAAAGGTGCTTCATACGGAATAACTAGTTTTCCGAGACTTCTGAAGACATAACCCTTTGAGCGAGAAAAATGTACTATTCATCAATAACTTACTGTTAATCAATGCTTCCAGATCACTGAGTCAGAGAGTTGAACTTGAGAACCAAATCGGTCCAATTTGTGAATGAATCATTCAGACTGTTTTGTGAAAAGAAATAAAGATTCATTCAAAAATGACTCAAAAGAATGATTTCGTCACAAAATGGATATTGGTACTTTTCTTATTTTCTCTGTCATATGGCTTCAGAAGACAAAATAGGCAGGGCATTTTCCACAGTCTCATGACACTTTAATGATGCTTTCTGTCATTAGAGCAAATCATTGGGTCATTGTGCTTTTTAGAGCATCTTGGTCCCCATTTTCATTCATTAAATTGACAAGAGTGGACAAGGTGTTCTTCCAAAATAAATAAATAAACACCACAAAAAGTCATGAGGTTTGGAATGACATGAGGGTGTGTAATTTTTTGGGTGAATTTTGAGGTTATGTTGAGAAAAACTGGACACCTTGTTGAAAACATTTAGTTTGCTGATATTCCCATGAGGTCAAGTGCATAATGGGGTTTGGCCAAGTAATGGGTAAGCCAAAAATATGGCACCTACAGCTTTGGCTGTTAATAACATGTTTGTACACTTACTAGATGCTTTTATCACTGATGCTCCAGAATATCATACATAGGACCATGAACACTGAATATATGTCCTCTACATAATGTACACAGACAGCTGAGCTGACAGGTGTGCTGAGTAGAAAAGAGAACCCCTGTCAGTTACACAAAACCTCAAATGTCTAGTTAGATTATAGGGAATATTCTTATCACTTTTGGCCTCATGAGTTGCCAGGTGGATTGGTAAAATAATTTCCATTTGGCACTGACAACTGTGTGGGAAAGCAGCCTAGCACGGGCATATCTATGAGAGCAGGAACAAATTCAGTCTCTAGAGATCAAATCGCACACTCAGGATGAAGTTTGTTCAGTAACAGAGAAACCCAATGTTGGTAATTATGGTAATTATGGTAATTCTGAAATGATGTGAATGCAGCACTTCCTGACATCACTATCATAGGGCCTCAGAAACCCCAAAGATGAACACTAATGAACTGCCTAATAGTGGACGATTTATCCATCGACTTATGAATCGATGATGAGGCTGTAAATTGTACAGCATTTGCAGGACATACTCTGAGCACATGGGAGTGCTTCCAAGGTGGAGTAGGAAACTTTGTTTACTCTGGATATTTAAGGGATGATGTCAGTTTGCTGGGTGTTAGTAAGAGATTCTTTCAATGGTTTCCAGTCATGTAGAGAGTTGTGGCCACAGACATGAAATGTTCCATGCAGTGTTTCTGTTCCTATAGGAGGGGTTGACTAGTGACACAGTAAAAGCTTAGCGGAATATGTCGTATGTTAATCATAAACACAGACCCAGGACTGGTATAAGAGCATTTCCTTTACCCAAATCCAATGCATTTAATTTTTTAGGCAAATGTAAACTGAAATATATGCTTGTTTTATCTGACCACAAATAAATAATCTATTTTTATTCAACAGTAAATGAAGCAATTATGACAAAAGGAGGATAATCTTAATAGCTCTTCACGCTGCTGAAATGGAGTTTAAATGTTTCTGACGCTCTCCCACTGGCACCGAATGACTAACATTAGACTTAAACGACAAGACAATGAAATGAACGAACCAATCAAGCATGTCTTCATTGTCCCTTATCAAATAATGGAAATTATCCTCTCTGACTCATTCCATACCCTCTGGCCAAAAGACAAAAGTTGCTCACAAACTAACTTTCACTTTATGTATCAAAAATTATATTTAATTATCAGTAGTTATTAGGCCACACCGGATAACAGCACAGCCAAACTTCACATCACATGTATTAAATCACACATACACTGTGAACTGAGCAGTAGGGGGGGGAACTGTCTGCTGCTGGTTTATTTTTAGAGCACGCACTATGTGGTCAAACAAACAGGGATCATGGCAGATGTTAACCCAGGTCAGGGAATAATGACCCTGGCTACAAATCAGTCACTACATAGGAAAGACCAAAACTGGGGTTCAGTGCAGCTATATACCATAGGCATTTGAAGTGTTAAAGGGATAGTTAATCAAAACAAAAAACAAAAAAGAAAAAAGAAAATTACCCTATGATTTACTCATCAAGTTATTCTAGGTGTATATGACATTCTTCTTTCAGACGAATACAATCAGAGTTATAGTAAAAATGTCCTGGCTCTTCTAAGCTTTATAATAGCAGTGAATGGCCATTTATGTTTTGATGTAAATAAAAGTGCATCCATTCATGCATAAACAAAGGTCTTACGCGTTTGGAATAATGTGAGGGTGAGTAATTAATGACAGAATTGTAATTTTTGGGTGAACTAACACTTGAACATACACGTATGCACTTTAAAACATAAACAGCCATTCAAAGCCATTATAAAGCTTGGAAGAGCCAAGACATTTTTTTTATATAACTCTGCTTCTATTCGTCTGAAAGAAGAATGTCATATACACCCAGGATGACTAAATTTACTAGGATGAGTAGATCATGGGGTAATTTTAATTTTAAACGTAATGTCGCAATGTTCTGTGGAACAGGTACATTTTGAGAATTGGTGGGTTGAGTACAGGAAATGAGAAAATGAAATGGAGAAATAAATAGATAATGACCATCTATTTTTTGTTTTTCTTTGAACCAACAAAAATCTGTATTATTCCTTGTGAAAAATCGGTATTTTGTTACAGACTGCTGCCAGAACACGTCCATCAGACATGGAAGAGCAGCAGTGGCATAACCCCTCATGCAGAACGTAATTCAAACAAGCTTGTTCTTTTCTTCTGCGTAATGCATCCTAAGGCGATAGGCCACCATGTCAAAGACAGCATGTAAGAAACTGATGTTAAACAACAATATCAATGCAAGAATTACAGTTGACAGACACTGATTCCTCTTGCACAAGAACCTCAGTTGGAGAGAGTTCGTTCTTGCATTTTTATTACGATTGCAGAATCCCTTCACATGCGCTCTATACCAAATAAAGCACCTGTCATGAGGTTCAAAAGTAAATAGCCTGTTATATGTAGGCATACCTGCCTTAAAAGCATCTCACTTCAGAGCTGGAGATGAAGTATCACAAAGGCCTTTTGCGTGGTTCATTATTAGCATACACACAACACATTTTTCCAATCTACAGTGCAACTCTACCAAAGGGAATTGCTGCGCTTGGCAGGAAGATTCATATAAAAAGGGAGCCAGGCAGGAGCGTTTCAGAGGGAGCATCTCAGGACAGATGGGCTGGTTGCATGAGATCTGAACAAAAGCCAGAGGGATTGGCAGGGGCACAGCTTTATTGTTCGCTGATTTCTTTTGACACGCGGACCCTTTAGCATGTTAAGTTATTTTTGTGTAAACATCTATCGACCTACTCTAAATAGAGACTCAAAAGTCTCCAGAGAGGCAAGCGAGAGATGAACTCTGGCAAGGATCCCAAAAAACAACTGTCAAATCACCAAAAACTGACCTTTTTTAAACTCTAGCAAGGTTTGACGACTTAATTTGGTGATGGTGTAACAGTGTGAAATGTAGTTTATAATCTTATATAACTTTGATATGTACTACCATTAAAAACTGTGTGATGTTTAAATATTTTTAAAAGAAGTCTCTTGTGCTCACCAAGGCTGCATTTATTTGATCAAAAAGACACTACATTTTAAAAAGTAATTTATTTTCAGTGTCACGTGATCCTTTAGAAGTTCAGAAATTATCCTAATGGTGATTTGGTGCACAAGAAACATTTCTTTGTTGTGTAGATTCATATTTTCGCACATTTTTAAAGAACAGCATTTATTTCAAATAGAAATATTTTGTAACAACGTAAAAGCCTTTACTGTCACTATCTATCAATTGAATCCATCCTTGCTGAATTAAATCATTAATTTCTCTCTTTTTTTAAAGTACTGACCCCATACTTATGAACGGTAGTGTATGTATTGTTTTCTTATGTATGCTTTGCGCATTATATTGCAGTATAACTGTGGTAAGATTCACATTCATTCATCAATTTCGAAACTGATCTGATATTATTACAGACACTAGTTTGTGTTTTGGATGAAGAAGCCAATTATGCTGCAAAGTCGTGGAACATTCAATCATCGGATAGATTATTTCTCATTGGAATCCATTTGATCCAGTGATTTTAAATGACAGTGATGCATCCTTAGATCACCTCAGGTTCGAACCATCTAAATATTTTTTTGCCACATATCCGAAAACCAATATTTGTTAAATATGAACCAGTTCTGTCATGATCCCTTGAAACATATTGCTTAAATATGGACTGCTGACAGAAAAGACAAGCATCTCACTGAATGTACTGCAGTTTTTATTCTGACAAGACATAAAACCTTGATTCTAAACCACAATGTTCCTACTGTATATATTATTCAAAATAAACCTCTACTTCTTCTTTTAAAGAAATTTCCTTCAAATGGTTTCAATAAAAATATAGGTCATATGATAAACACAAGTTGATTTCTAAATGAGTCAGATCTTCCTTTAAAATTATATATATATATTTTTTTGTTTAAATCTAAGATATTTTGAGATCAGTGAATTGGTACAGAATCACTCGATCATCTGATGTCCTATTTTTTTAGACGACGTGGTTTAAAACAATAGGAAAGGATTGACAGATCTTGCGCAACCCTGGAATTTTCTTTTGCAACGGATTGTAACTTCTCTTGAGAAATAAAGAAACTGAAATGAGCACGTTTGTCACCTCTGAATGCCTGTTAGAGTGGGAGGATAGTGTTGTATATGAGTCACTGATAAGATGCTTCAACCCTCTACAATTAACCAAAACTGCTCTTTAATTTCCTTACTATTTTCACTCTTAACTTAAAATATTAAAACATAATTCCTGAGCTTATCTGACCATTGTCCACCCTATCTGACCTGTGGAATTAAAACAAGAGTTCAGGCAAAAATTTAAAGGGGTCATGACATGAGAAGGTCAAGGAGGTGTTTGGTCGCTTCTCAGCTTGGCCCATATTGAATGAACTGGGCTAGTTAAAGAGCATATTGCAGGTAAAAAAAAAATCGAAATTTATAGATAACCTTGTATGAAAATACCATATGAAAAGTTAATGCAGGATTTAAAATGTTTTAAAACAACATAAGGACACTAATTTAGAAGATAAAGTGAGCGTTTCTTGGACTGCTAGTAAAAACGGCTTTTTTTTCAACGTCGCGTCATTTGACGTCATAGCAGGGAGCCGCAGCCTCGGCTCAGTGAGAGCAGGCTGGTGTTCAGTGAGAGCGCTCGTCAGTCAGTGTGCTTTCGTTAGTTTTTGCATTTTAATTTATCATCGTCATGGTAAATATTGTGTTTGTGGAGATTGCAAAAACTCCAGCCTGTCAGGACTTCAAGATCGAGTCCACAAGTTTCCATTACAATAAAAGTGACTGTGCTATATAGCCTATCTTTCGTTCCTGGTGCGGTTTGAGCAGGTGAAGAGACGGGATTTCTCCTCTCGGCTCGGAAAACACGGTCGTGTGTAGCGTTCACTTCAGATCAAATGATTAGCATCCCGGCAATATGATGGAGTTCAACATGGTATGCCGAAGCATATTGATCGTCGTATACTACCAATGGCATCAAATAGTGTTATATAGGTAACTTAGTCATGTCATGCCCTAAATAAAACTTGTAATTGAAAAACAAAATTGGTTGTTTAAATACTCAAACCTTTAATGTTCTGTTTATGTTATAACCAAGGTGAAAAATATGTATTAAAAATTTACCCGAGTATAGCCTATGCTTTTAGTAGCCTATAGAAATATACTCAAGTAAAGTTTTTATACATTTAATAGTATATAAATCTACCCTAAACATACTAATGTCTGCTGGCCTGTTATAGGATCATAATAATCTGTACAATATTGTGAGCACAGTGTATATCGTTAGCGAACGTGTATACTATAAGCACGTCTCTCACCTAAAAGGCACCTGTCCTGTTCTCCACTGGTTCTCCTCACATCACAGCTCAATTTTTCTCTGACCATTCTGTCTGACATTATCCTGGCCTGTCCCTGATCTCTTTAGCATAGCAGGCTCATAACTTTATGGCTTGATCCGTCATACGAGTATTTCCTCAGCGTCCGAAATGTCATTGCGATTCATTGTTTTCCTGTTGTGTGAATCGACCGCTCTCCCGCTCATTGCGTCACGCCCGCCACGCCCATTTTCAGACGTGGAAGTAAAATTTTCTCACAAAAACGACTGCAGAAGCTTCTGTGGCGTGTTTATACGTATATTTTAAAGAAAATCTAGTTCCTACATTGTTTTTCTATGCATTGACTCGTTGGGTCCTCTAACCTGCAATATGCCCTTTAAGTGCGATCAAAGTGTCTCGCGCGGCAGAGCGATTGAGTACATGCACTCAGATGAGAGAGGTAGAGATCAACTCGTCTTAGTTAAGGGAATAACATTTAATATGAAAAAATGGTGGAGTACCCCTTTAAGGTATTATTTCCAAATAAATAAATTCAGTGCTTTTAATGCTTTTTAAGACACCTGCTCATGAACAACAGTCATTTTTATTTCATTTGAATTCTGCGGTGCCTTTAAGACTTTTATGTGAACCCCCTTTTGTTTTGACATAAAATCAGTGATAGAACTTTGGGTTTTCTGTCAGCTCTAATACAGTTTCTAACAGCAGTTTTCTCAAAAACAGCTCATTCGCCAAGTCACGTTTACATTTTGACAGTTTTAAATGACAATCCGTGATAGAACTTTGAGTTTTCTGTCAGCTCTAATACAGTTTCTAACAGCAGTTTTCTCAAAAACAGTTAATTCGCCAAGTCACGTTTACATTTTGACAGTTTTAAATGACAACCCGTGCTGAAACAAAGTTTCAAGTTTTGAAAGCTGCAGCACGTTTTTATAATTCGTAGCACATCAAATTATTTTATTTCAGAAGACGACGAATTCATCATATAACTTCTTTAAAGTCGAGCAAAGCTTGGTAGTGTGCTCCTGAGCTGATGCAGAGAGGAAAAGTTCAACATTTTATGACATACTCCATCCAATAGTTTGTTTTCCAGATGGTCACTCTTTTTGACAGCGCTATTAAAGAATGCGGTCTGGTGCATGTGAATCTATGGTGAGTGGATTTTCAGTGCGTATGTGTGATTAGACTATACGTCACTATGCTTTCCAGTTCGAAACGACTGCCAGCTTCCGCCCTATCGTTCCATTCGCATAAAGGCTTACTCAGGCAGCTCAGCGTTTAGCCATTGGCTGCCCTACTTTCAGCCTCGGCTGTGAGAGTGAATGGACTAAATTGGATGGAAATGTTTTTACGCTGGGAACTCTGACCGTTCACC
This sequence comes from Pimephales promelas, assembly GCF_988280905.1. Lineage (NCBI taxonomy): Eukaryota > Metazoa > Chordata > Actinopteri > Cypriniformes > Leuciscidae > Pimephales > Pimephales promelas. The sequence continues at coordinate 26,815,094 of NC_142778.1, forward strand.
ACAAGGCTTTTGGTTGGTCAGGCAGACACACGGGAAGATTACTTCTTTCTTATGTGATGCAGGCGCTTACAACCCACTTCCTAAAGAAAATGCACAAGACACAACTGGGAGCATACTTTCTGAAGACAAATAGAAAATGGCAGGCTAGTTTTTTTTTCTGGATATACTGAAGTAGAAACCTATTTATAGCTTTATAGCTTTAGATAGCAAGGAGAGTGAGTAACTTGATACCTTTCTGAAAAATTGCAGCTATAACCACATCAGGGCTGTATTTTGATGTGGAGATAAGAGCTAATCTCAGATGTGCAGTGAGTTAGCACAGTCAGCATGATCCATGGCACTTCATTTTGCAATGAAACACATAAGGCGGTATGTAAACAGTAATTAATTGTGTTCCAGTGGCCCAGCAGACAGTGTAAAAGATAAGACCACAGCATGCAGGTCAGAATTTACGAGTTTTTGCATCTCTGATGCCATATATTAGCAAACGTGCTACATAGTGCTTATTTATTAACATGCCTGGGCATGTAGTGTTTTTATTTTGTGTGCACCCTTGTTAGGTTCTTTCTCATGGTAAACTAAATTCTAGGAGAGTGAGATACCTAAAGCTGAGACTATATATCAAGTATTACATAACTGAAGAAATGAAAACCATCAGTCATACTTTCAAACAACTGGTTATCATCATTAGCGTTCAGGCATGATGCCCATGTGCATGTGATTAATGGTCACAACATGATACATCTGCTTGTGGACCACTTCCCTTAATTACATCAAAGACAAGTCACCTGAAACCAGTACAAATTATGCAAACTTCTCTGAAAATGTTTATAACAGTTTAGGGGGACTTCCTTAAAGACGTCCTGAAAGAGAACTACAATAGCAAAATTCTAAAAAGGGGGAACTTTTGATGAAACAGAAAGAGAGCAGACTAATAAGTTACTAGAAGCAGATGACAGGATGGGTCATGAAAGTTAAGCATGTGATATAACAAAAATTCAACACGATACCATTTTAAAAATATTTTTAAATGGTTATTATTGCTGGCCAATATTTTGACTATTCAAGGAAGATAAATTCAAAATAATTTTGCTGGTGATATAAAATGTTATATATATATATATATATATATATATATATATGAAGAGTTCAGATGCAAAAGCCTCTAAATGCCATTTGAAATTTTCTTCTAAAATTATCATTTTTATCAAGCTTGTACATTTAAGTTCAGTAATTTCACTTAAATGGCAATGAAGATTACCTATTAATTGTCATTTAAGTGAAATTACTGAACTTAAATATACAAGCTTGATAAAAATGGTCATTTTAGAAGAAAATTTCAAATGGCATTTAGAGGCTTTTGCATCTGAACTCTTCATATATACAGTATACATATATTCAGAAATTCTAATATGAACTCTTTTGTAACATTATAAATGTCTTTACTGTCAATTTTGATCAATTTAATGTTTCCTTTCTGAATAAAAGTATTAATTTCTATAAAACGTCTTACCGACCCAAAACATTTAAACATATAGAGATTGATTTTTAGATATCTGACCAGATTGACTAGGATGCCATTTTGAAAAGGTCAAAGGTCACAAAAAGTCCTTTCTATGTCCAAACACCTCACAATAAACTTAGGCTGTGATCCAGATGTGTTTGAAATCTCAAACACTGCATCACAATATTTTAGTCATAACTTAATTCTTTGTTTGGATAACCCACACCCTCTCTGTCATCCATCACCTTAATCACAGACACCAGGCCAGCCAGGATTCCATGACTGGGGCATAAGGTATGAATATTCTAATGACTCAGTTACAAAACTTTCCCAATGGCTAAGATTCACACACAAATAAATAAACACAAAGTGCAAGAACAGAATGACCAATATGCACAAATACAGATCTTCAGGTAACCTTAATCTGAACAGACTAAACTATTGGAAAAATACAATAAATACTAAAATGCTGGTCTTCAATGGAACATAACTCCTAATTCTAGCTTCGTGGATGCAACCTTAATTCTATTAAGCGACGAGAATAATTTTTGTGCTAAAAAATAAAATAAAGACTACCTTCAACATTTTCTTCTATTCCTTGCCAGTTTCTGATGCTGTCAAGTGAAGAGAACTTCAACTAGTTCATGCTCAGGGAGTAGGGCGCAGTAAACACTAGGTAGGCAACCTGTCAGTTGGCATGCACCCGAGTTCATGGAGCTCTCTTCTAATGAGCTGATGTTCTGAATCAGGTGTTTCATATAATAGAGGCATAAAAACTGTGCAGATCGGGGAGGCGCGAGGACTGGAATTGGCAACCGCTGGTTTACTCCACAGGACCAAAATCTGTACATCTAATAAAAAACTATTTGTTAAATTGGTATGTTTTTACTAAAATCCAGGTGGGAACTTGGTTCCATTCCATCAGATTTAAAATTATGAGTAGAAGTCACTTTGGAAAAAAGCATTTGCAAAAAAGATAAATGTGAATGTAAATTTGCCAGTTTGAACTGATGTGCAATAAGCAAGAGGTCTTGAGATACTAAACCCAAATTTGTTTAGAACGCTTTCAGCTTTTTAAAGCTTTGCTAGATTTCCTAAATGTCTCAACCTACAGTATGTCTAAATGTAACATTGAGGCAGAAATGAAGCGGAAAGCGAATCCAAATACAAGCAGCACTATTTTAATACAAAAAGGTAATCCAGGGTAAACAAAGAAACTCAGAACAGGAACTCAGATGAAGAACAAGGAGACAGCTACAAGCAACAGCAAACAACGGCTGACAAACAGCTGAAGCACAGGGATTTAAATACACAGGCAAACAATATGGGGGTGGGGCTAATTAGAAACACAGAGAGATTAATTAACAAGAAAAACAAAGGACTACAAAACATGGGACAACTACAAAACATGGGACAGAAAAGGAAATAAACAAATCCACACAAGACAATGAAAACGTAAGACGGGAATCGTGGCATAGCCCCCCACTTAAGGAGCGGATTCCAGACGGTCCTCATGAAATTTGCAATTTGCACAATTTGTTCGCTACGACCAAAACTGTCTTGCACTATCATGTCACTTCCAGACTTAATTTTAAATGTCTATTTATTGATGTCCACACATAGTGATACTGTAGATGATGTTTAACTTTAGTCTAGGTTTAACTACATGTTTAATTTACGTAAATTTTGTTTCTTTGTCTTCACCGTGGGATAGAGGGAAACATAATTTCGATTGCTTGTATGTCTGGAGCATGTGAAAAATCGACAATAAATTGACTAATGAGCAGTCCAGGAGGGAGGTGGAGCAGAGGCGGACCTGGGGGCGGGATGAAGGGCCAGGTCCGTGGAGCGGAACAGGGCCTGTGGACTGCGGTAGAACGGAGCAGGGGACCAGGGAGGAGACGACCCTTCAGGTGGCCAGGGAGGACATGACCATTCGGGCAGCCAGGGAGGAGACGACCCTTCGGTCGGCAAGGAGCCTTCGGGCAGAGCGGACAAGATAGTTCAGGTGACCAGGGAGTTCAAGTGACCAAGGAGGTCTCTGGGACGGCGGGAGTGACGTGAACAGTCTCTGGGACGGCGGAAGTGACGTGAACAGTCTTTGGGATGGCGAAAGTGACGTGATCAGTCTCTGGGACGGCGGAAGTGATGTGAACAGTCTCGGGGACGGTGGAAGTGACGTGAACAGTCTCGGGGACGGCGGAAGTGAAGAACAGTCTCGGGGACGGCGGAAGTGACGTGAACAGTCTCGGGGACGGCGGGAGTGACGTGAACAGTCTCTGAGACGGCAGAAGTGACGTGAACAGTCTCGGCATGGCTGACATGAAGCTCAGGCTCGACAGGGCTGTTAATCCACTGCGACTCCCACAGTGAATTCAGAGCCACTCAGCTTTAATGCAAAGTCTAAATTATGTTCAGGAGTCCCGCTAGGGTCATGTAATGGCATTAAGGAGCTGAGCGGCTCAGATAGTCAAAATATCATGAGACATACCTCATCCATCCAGGTCAAGTGAGCCAGCTCCAAAAAGTCAATTACAAAGTCCTTGATGGGTCGATCTCCTTGACGGAGGAGGTGCATAATTTGTGCTACTGGATTCATTATGGTCGGTTGTTCGGTAACATTGAGGCAGGAATAAAGCGGAGAGTGAATCTCTCACTCAAATGTAGTGAATCAAATGCAAGCACTGTTTTAAAAATAATAATAATACAAAAGGGTAATCCAGGGTAAATTCAGAACAAGGAGACAGCTGCAAACAACGACCAACAAACAACACAGGCAAACAAGCTAAACAAGATAACAAGGGGGCGGGGCTAATTAGAAACATCTGGAGAGACTAATAAACAAGAAAAACTACAAAGAACTACAAAACATGGCACAGAACAGGAAATAACAAAAATCCACACAAGACAAGGAAAACATAAGACAGGAATCGTGACATTAATGCCATCAAGCAGCAAAGCAGTCCTTTAATAAGTAGCCACATAAATGGAAAACAGAATCAAGTACTACAGACCAACTTCAGTGATTGCACACCGATTTTTCTTGTTTATGTCATTGAAAAAAAGAAGACTCTTTCTAAATGTAATTTTCTGCGGTATAAATTGAGGCTATTTGCACCGTTAATTGAACGCATATGTGCACATCCTCTCCAGAAAGTGATGACTATGACGACTATGATGATACATGTGACTCCTTATCATGTTCTCAGTGGCCCCATTTTTTTTACATGAAATGTCTTATTCTGGAAGGAGCATGTGTTTGTAATAAAAATGTCATGAAAGCAGAAAAAATACATACACACACACATACCTTGAAATAATATAAACCATATGCCAACTACACAGGATGAAGCTGTAGCAATCGGTCACACAGGATGACAGACTTTTGCTTTTCCAAGTCTAAAGTAAAAGAACCCTGTACACCTTAATATGAACTATGGTTTCTGTTGTTTTGATTCGGTGTGTGCACATTTATAAATGCAATCTTGCACATGTGGTGGTTTCCCACACAAATCTTTCATGAACATGCACACATACATGCACACAGACAAAACGCACACCATAGTATAGTCTGACATGAAAAGGTGTTTTTATGAATTCTTCAACTCTGAAAAAGCTCTGAATTACATCAGCCTTTTGTGTGCTGGCTGCATGCAGTACCTCTTCATCTAAGCACCACTACATTGACTGTTTTTGGCTTTTTTTTCTCGATCTCTTTCATTCTTTATATCTTTCTCTTTTACAGGATCACCAATCTATTCACAGAATAGAATATCATAATAACAGAAAAGAAATCTCCACAGGATGTGAGCAGCAATGCCATCTTCTAGATAAGTAGAGACAAATCAAACAGGTAGGTACAGGTCCACAGCAATAAAGCTTAACTGAATGTGTTGTCTTGTTGTGGGTGTTGGATGTCACAGAGTATTCAAAATTCAGTATTACCTTTGGTAAGAAGGTCTTTTGATTAAAAATTGAGAACATATCTTTTGGGGGCAAACAGATATTTTTTATGTATTAAAATAGGTATTTGAGATTTTAAAAAGTACATGTGGCTACTTTAATACAAATTCAAAACAGTAAAAAAGAAAACTGATAAATTTACTGTCAAAAAAATGGATGTGGTTAAAAGAAATTCACCATTAAAAAATACAGTGACAATGTTTCAGGTGCGACAGTTTATATATATACACACACACACACAATGTATGTGTGTGTTATATATATACTATATAAATACTATTAATACTATAATACTACTAATACTATACTATATATACAGCATGTATATATATATATATATATATATATATATATATATATATATATATATATATAATGTGGTGTTAAAATATTTCAACATATATGGTACAGTAAGGTAACTGAAATTGTTTGGTTATCAACATTCTTCAAAGTATCTTCTTTTAGAAAAAAATTGAACAACATGAGGGTGAGTAAATGACAGAATTTTAATTTTTGGGTGGACTATTCCTTTAATATAAGCAAAAACAATACATAATTTTTTTTTTCTTTTAAATCATCTAGAATACCCTTATAGACTGCCATAGTAAGTAAAATGCAAACAAGTCTTTTGTTTGTTTTCAGCAAACGAATGACGAGTCAATGCCAGTGATAAGCATGACACATATGCAATCAATAGAGCTTAACTTGAATGGTACCCGGAACATTCCTTCAGTATATGATGGGAATACTAAGTGGATATAGCAACAGAAGCTTGTAATAACTATTGAACATAGGGACACAATCTAGTAAGCTGAAACCCTTAGTGGTATCGATTGCTGTTGAAGGAGGCTGCCTGACCTCTGTCTGACCTTGGGCTTGAGTGAATGTGTTCATTATGTTGCGCTACAAACTGATTTTTGCCATTACTGACTACTGCCAAGAGCAAGCTGATAGCAGTCACCACAAATGCATCAATGTCGTTTTCCCTCGGAATGTTGTAATGTTGAATTGTAAACTTTAGTCTAGGCATTACATTGATAAAGATCCGGTCTTTCCTTTTGTGTCTTGGGTATCTTTGTCTATCATGACTCTTTGCTGTGAGGACTACTTGTAATCTCATTCTAATCAGTAGGGAAATATAGAAAAGATGTTTAGGGTATGTGCCTATACTCAAATACATTGCCAGAGCATTATCTGCAAGTTATTAAGTTTTTTTATATAAATATTTTTTTTTATTATTATTATTGACATGCTGACCTTAACTATTCATTTTTATTTTTATTTTTATGACAAGAACACAGCTGCTCGTTACTCCATTTGATTTGGCAGGCTAAAGTTTTTTTGTTTTTTTTAATTACTTCACTAATTCTTAATCATTTTAAGAAATAATTTAAAAAACAGATAATGCAAAATTATATTTTCGCCCTAGAATTTTTAATATTTAATGATATTTTTAACAATCTCAGGCACGGTTATAAGACCTTGGCATATTTGCACCATAAAAAAATCAGAACTTAATTAAAACATCTTGGAATCATGAATCATGGTCTGTATAACCAACGGTAACCAATTCGTATGAATTTGTACAAGTGATTAAAAGGTGGCTAATTCGTACGAATTCGTACAACCTCACTCTTTGTCTCAACCCACGTGATAGGGTAGGTTTCGGGGCAGGATCAGAGGTAATTCGTACGAATTCATACGAATTAGGCAACTCGAAAAAAAATCTAAGACCTAACAAAAATCGTACTAATTCGTACGAGTGAGGTCATACGAATTGTTACAAATTAGTCACCTCATAAAATTTGTGTGAATTGCCGTGAGAACAGGTTGGTATAAATTCAGGTTTTCTAATAAAAATAAAATTAAAACATCATAAATAATAAATTATTTAATTTAAATAAATGAATAGATCTACATAACAAATGAGTCACGCTATTAACCCAGTATCTATGTGTGTGTGTGTGTGTGTGTGTTTGTGTGAATGTGGGTGCCCTCACTCCTGCCACGCATCCATATGTGTGTCTGTTTATTTACAAGAGCTGGAATGTGTGCATGTGTGGGTGAATCCGCACATACTTGTGCTCGAGTGAGAAACACAGTGTGTAATGCTTAGCTCATTATGTTTCATCAGTAAATTTTGATGAATAGAGAAGTGTTCCTCTCTCAGGACCTGCCACATCGGTCATGCTGAGAGCCATCTGTGCGATTGTGCTTCGCTCTCATACATGCTACATCACAAGCCTACAGAAGATCATTGTCTGTACTTTTCACTCTCTACTGTATCTATTGTCATAAACACAAAAGTTTAACTGGCAGGACAGAACAAGTGTCAGAGTGATGAAACAGAAACTAAAAAAAATCATGTGAAGGAGTCACTTTCATCTTCTTCTTATTATTAAAATAATATTATTATAAAATATACTGTCAGTGTCGCACTGTCTTCTTATAATATTAATTAGTCTAAAACTTGTTTATAATATATTGACGTTATCTATATATAATGCAAATTGTATCATTAAATAATACATATAAAATGTAGGGTTATAAAATAATATAAAAAATATTATTATATTGTTGTTTTTGTTAAAAAAATTTCGTTTTTGACTACTGTCTATTTATAATTTTAATGATTTGCTATAAACATATACAGTAATTAATATAGTGCCCATTATATGCAGGTATGCAACACTAAGAAAATATATAATACATAAACCATCTGAGGCTTTCATTTCCATGAAACACTATTTTGTCATAATTCTACGTGTCATATATTTATCATGACATAAATAATGTGTCATATTATATGTATTGTAAGATAAGATATTGGTCATACCACCCAACCTTATTATGACTTTAAAATACATCATTGTGCAATTTTGGAATGCAAAGGTTTGCACAAGTCGATCACATTAAACTTCCTCTTGCTTTGAGTTAAATTGTTCCCTATAGACTCACATTAGCCAGCTATCTCACCCCAGGATGTGTTGTTACCTTTGCTTTTTATGTGTATTGTCTGTTCTGCTGGATTGCTGCACTGCAGAATGCAAATTTCGCAGTGATGTTATCATCTACATTTTCAGAAAAGTCTGTGGGCAGAGAATCTGATGGCCAAGAACCTTCAGAAGATCCCAGAAAAAAATGAACACAGCACTGCTTGCATTCTTCTAAGACAAGAACTCATTTGTCTGAGAGATCAGCCAAGACATCAATGGATTTTAAATGTGACAAATTGAATTGAGTCAAATTAAGATCAGAATCAATTGATAGCTTTTAGAATTCCAACTACGATTGTGTTGCCCTTCCAATTCTCAGTGATTCCTGATAGATAAAAAATAGGTTTAAAGTATTAAAACACAAATCTGTGAAACCAAGATTCTACTGTTACCTCATCCTCCAACATTACCATTAATTGTTCTAACGCCTCCAGCAAACCCGCCGCAGGAGAAATCCCTGACACCCAAAGCTCCAGACAGTAAAGAACCTGCTGTGTACTGGGGCAGCCTGGTACAACTAGAGCCGTGTCATGCTTGTGCTCCCTAACACTGCCTCAATTAACACACACACACAATTTACACTAAAAAAAACCCTCAGTGCTTGGCACAGAACAGCCTCAAAGCAGGCCATCTCTGCAACTGAACCAACTGCCTCCACATCTAAACCACAGCAGGGCAGGCTGGAGGAAGCTTGGAGATTGCATTACGGGACACATGTAATGCAGTTATGCATATTCAAGGAAATTAAGAGGTTGTGTAACAATTGCATGTCAAAAATGTATGCTTATTCAAACTCTAACAGAATTTAAAAGGAGAAGAAGATTTCTCAAAATAAACCTCTAGTGCAATTAAAACAGCTCTCCAGAGAAAAACAAAAGCTGGGCTAATATCTGGCATCCCCCCTTGAAATCATCCTTGAGGAAAGAATGTACCATGGAGGAGATGTAATCTCCTTGTAATTAGCTCACCTCTCAATCTATGCAAAATGAGGCATCCCGACAGAGGTGAGAGCACTCTGTAATGGGATGCTACTGACGTCTGTCCATTATGTCCATTACAACTAATCTGAGGTTCCTTTGTTTCGTCAGTCATGAAGACTTTACTTGATGTGTACAGGTTAGTATGTGTGTTGACACCAATACTACAGTAAAACCCCTCTGCCGGGCAGCTGTATTAAATCAATGACATCATCACTCTCTTGCTTTGCAATACTGTCAAATCCACATTGTTGCGTAAGCATTATTGGAAGTTATTCATTGAATAGTCTATTTGCTCCATGATCAATCACTTGGATTATGTTACCCTGCATGTAAACTACAGCCTGGAAACATTCTGGATGGCACATGCACCATTACCATAACTGTACAAATGATGCATTAAGAAGAACAAGATGATACTGTGAGCTGATTACCCATGCAAATGCAGCTGAGCTTAGTATTATAAATGAACCGCTCCCTAACACATCATTAAATTATACACAAGGCACACACAACCAATGTCTAATGTCTAATACATCCAAGCACACATAAATCAAAGAACATCCCAGATAAATTAAGTTATACCTTTATCTCTGTTTACATGCACAATCATTTTGCAATTAAGGTCCATGTTCTGGCATCCGTAAAACAAATTGAATTAAGATCGTGCAAATTTATTATGCTCTATTTTTTGTCATTTTTAACAGTAAATCAATCAGCTCATTAAATGCCCTTAACAATGAAACTGAATGAGCTAATTCTATATCAATAGCTAATCTTCATTAGCTTGACATTTCATCTATCTCTAACATGAATATTGCGTAACCTGAATATTGGCGTAACCTGGCAATGGCAATCAGGTTAATGTATTTACATGATGCTTACATAACCAGAATGTATGACCACCAAATTCTGATTAATAATGTAATATCTTTGTGCACGTAAACCGTCATCGAGGCTGAGTTATAATACACAGATATTATGTCAGTCTCCTTCTTTTCCTTTTTGGGCAATGCCCCAAAAATGAATGTCGCTGACATTATAAACATCATAGCCCGTTAAGAATTTTCCCATCAGTACCAAAACGAAGGTGAGGCATGAAAAACATAAACAAGTGTTCACCCTGTCACAGAATAAAAAAAGAAAAGCAATCTGTCAATTTTGTGAAACTGCTTTTGAAGTGCAGAACTTACCATTGGCATTTTTTCCGCATGTGAGGTGCTGATAGGGCAAAAGGAGGCCGTACAACTCCGCATCATTGCTCAGAGCCTGCTCAAAGGATTCCAATGTAAATTTGGGGATTCCGTTATCCTTCTCCACCACCGAGCTATTCAACACCCGGGTGAAGACTTCTCGGAAGAGGCTCTCCATACAGGCGGTGAGGTATATAGCCGCGTGCTCGTGGACGCGCACCGCAACCCTGCCGTCCACCATCCACCTGAAGAACTTCCCCACGGAGAAGACCAAGCCGCATCTCTCCGATTTCCCCCGGCTGAATTTATCCTCGGTACTCATGTTGTACATGGACAGCGCGCTGAGCGATGAGGCGATGCAATTGACCGAGATGGTCCATGACAGTATCATCTTGATGGCACTTTGGACTTCGTATTTGGTACACTTGCCGTAGCGCAAACTCAGCCGCTGCGCTTCCCTGGCGATCCTCACCAGCGCGCGGCTCACGAGCGCGGAGAGGCGCGCCAGCAGATCCGCGGACACGGTCCCGAATCTCAACTCTTCCTCCTTGTTGAGCGCGTTCTCCACCTCCCCGAGGCTCCAGGGCACATCCTCAAGCTCGGGAAGTTTCGCACAGTGTCCGGAACACTCCAGGGTCTCGCCGTCTTCGGCCAGGACGGTGTTGACGGTGTCTAGGCTGTTGTGTCGACTGCGCATGGAGTCGGTCAGATGCCAGCAGTGCCCTCCATGCGCATAGGAGATGTGCGCCTCGGAGCAGCACAGAGACAAGCTGGATGACCTGAAGGAGTCCGCGGCTCCACCGTAACCCGAATCCAGCGTCAAATCCTCCAGGGTCCTCACGGATTTACCCCTTGTTGCCATAACTGCACTTCATATTGTCCACAAGGTTGAAAGCAAAAGGAAACGTTCCTTTGTAAACAAACGCCACTGCTTGACGACTTTATTCTGTCCACTGTTATTGTAAAGGCACAGACGAGTTTCCAAATTGTTGCGTTCACTGTTGAAAATGCGCCCCCAACTTTGAAGGAGCAGTGGCGTTATTATGGCACACGCCAGTGTGTTTGAAGGCTGTGAAGCGTCGGTTGGAGGAGGAGCCACATACAGTACTGCATCCAATACGCTTAAGGGACCATTGCTGCGTACAGTTGCTTTTGAATGTGCACGGTACTGCATGATGTAGCCTACTTCTCTGGAGATCCTCTTATAAAAATATGGAGAGATGTCAGACAGTATAAGAATGAAACTGCTATTTTGATACCCACTTTCAAATAGTATTATAATTCCTGTGTTGTGACATAAATACCATTGCAGATAATAGACAGACAGGCAGATAAGCAGAATCAGACAGACAGACAGACAGACAGACAGACAGACAGACAGACAGATAGACAGATAGATAGATAGATAGATAGATAGATAGATAGATAGATAGATAGATAGATAGATAGATAGATAGATAGATAGATAGATAGATAGATAGATAGATAGATAGATAGATAGATAGATAGATTTACTATCGACTTGTTCATTAAAATCCACTTTTTCAAGAACTTTCAATTCTCTTTTACTATATCATTTAAAACTATTTTCAGTTTTTCTTTAAGTGTCAGTGCCATCAGAATGACAAGTCCTTGTGTCATTGTGTGTGGATAAGACGGTCAAATTGCTTGGACATGTTGTCAATATAAGTGTACTCTGGAGGGATGTTCTGATGTAAAGCATAGATAAAGTCTTGATGACAATTATTGTAAATTGTAGGTTACACCTTACTGTACAGAATGAGGGAGTTTGATTGCAAGAGACTGGAAAGATTCACATACACTTTTACTGTTTGTACTGTAATTTGTTGACAAACCATGTCATTGTGCTATGCAGTGCTTGCTTTCCTTTTTGTATTGCAAAGACAAAAAAAAGTAGAAATGTGAACATGTGGACAATCTCCTCAGGGAAAACTGTACATATTATGACAACTTGTTCAACCACTTTGCATGTGACTTATGCTATGAACGAATGCCTAAATGTTGTGGGGGGTGAGACTATTCAACAGAGACCCATTATAATACATTTTGATCTACACGACATAAGCAATTGATAATGAAGAAAACAGCAGCGAATTGTACGTAATAATATGCAAGGATGTACCAAAGCATATGCAACATATTCAAAGAAATGAGAAACTGCTTTTTTGATGTGCGCAAATAACACAATGATGTGAAGATTGAACAGGTAGTTTTGAGAATTTCAATTCTGATCTGAGAAATGTACAAAAGCTACTATGAAAAACTGTACTGAGAATACCATCAGTAAATCAACTTGGTCTCTGGAGTGGAAACACAGCTTATAGATATAGTGGTCTTAAGTGGCCAAAACAAATAGATAGACTTTATACAACTAGTAGTCAGCATGCATGAAACTGCTCCGATCCAGTACACCAAGCAGGGCAGCATGTTTAAAGGGAATAAAGCAAAGGATCAAATGTCTCTTCTCCATTCTCCCTTTCACATGGGGCTCAGAGTAACGAGATTCCTGTTCATTAATAATAAAGAGAATGCATAATATATTAGTCATCTTGAATGGAGGGTTCTTGTAAACTTCACTCCCAGAGTCTGTAAAGGTCATATGTTTTCAATGTAAAACTAAAGATAGAATTTGCGCATCAAGCACTCCTTAATTTCCTAATAGCTTTGACGAATGCGGTAACTATTTGGTACAAAGAAAAACAATAAAATTAGTTAAAAAACTTTTATGTTAAAGACTGAAGATTACAGCAGTAACTGTTTCATAAAGCATGCATAACACTTTTCCACTTGAAATACACTTCACCGTTTAAGTATTTTCAACCTGGCTTTGATAAGAGGGGACCATATTTTACTCAACACTGACCTCTTCGGACAACACCCCTGTAGGGAACCTGAGACTAAAAGGGATACAACAGTTAGAAAGCTGTTTTTGCCAACAAAGACACTGAACCTCATAAGTTCATTACAATTGATGATTAATTTGTGTCATAATTAACGAGTATCGGATCAATGAACATTTTTACTTGAGATATGCACTTGAATTTAGCATATTGTTATAATAGACTGCCATCTAGTGTTCAACAAAACTTCAACCAAATCATCATGTCTTATTCACTCAAACACGTGTCAGTGGCATTTCAGTTAAACTCATTCACTTGAAATATGTCAATAGTTGTATAAGGGATGAAAGATCTATGTTTTATATATATAGTTGGTTGACATTTAGGTCTGTCTAAAGGGCAGCATTAACAACTAAAATTAACAGCAGTAATAGCAGAAACGCTTAAACTTTTAAAGATGAACTGCCTCATTTATTTTATTGTATGTTAATGCTCTCACTCTCTAAAGTCAAGTGCAAACCAATCAATAAACTAATTATGTCTTGGATCAATGTAGTAGTTCCCACTGTGAATTGCAATGTTTTTCTCTCACTGATCAGAATCGGAAAGAGCTTTATTGCCAATAAGTGTGCTTGCACACAAAAGAAATTTGTTTTGGAGGCTTCCAGTGCACATATACAAATACAACAGGAAAAATAGTAATATAAATTATAATAAAAAAAGTTAATATATAATAGTATGAGGATAAAAGTATTACAGTTAGGTTTAGTCAGGATAAGCATTTACAGATTTACAGATTACGAGCGTATTTACAGTGACTGAAATAAATTATCTATGAATATCGCCTGAGTGATATTGCACAAAACAGTGAGTGTATTGCACTTAAAGGAGTAGTTCACTTTTGAAAAAACTTTTGCTGATAATTTACTCACCCCCCCCCCCCCCCCCCCCCATCCCATGTCATCCAAGATGTCCATGTCTTTCTTTCTTCAGTCGAAAAGAAATTAAGGTTTTTGATGAAAACATTCAAGCATTTTTCTCCATATAATGCACTTCAGCGGCAGTGGGAACCAAATGGTTCAAGGTTCGAAAGACACTTTCAGTACAAACTGCAAACTGTTCAAAGGGCTTTAAACGACTCCAGACGATGAATAAGGGTCTTATCAAGTGAAACGATCCCTCATTAAATAAATAAATAAATAAATAAATAACAAAGTTTAATTTTTATAAGCTCAAATCCTCGCCTTGCTCTGTTCCGTGACGCACATTGGTGACTCTCCCATTCAAACTCGTTCATCAAAATGAACAAATCTATTTCCGAGTCAATTCGTTTTTTTCGTTCGTTGAATGAACCAAATGACTCAGACTTTTTTTTTTTCATATTTTTACATGCGTTTTTAAATTTTTGAATCATGCTTATTATTTTTTAACCCATGGCTACTATACTGTACATTGGCTGGATTTTGATCCCTCAAGGAAGCATTTGATTCTGTGGGGTGGGATTAAATTTATATCGGGTGCTGACAAGATTTGCAAATACAAGAAATTGTTGTAAAAAGAAAGATTGCTTTCAAATAGCACCCAGTTTCCTAACTGACGACGAAGACCTATAAAAAGTGATGTTCTGTTTCTACTTGATTTTGTGTACATCAATTTTGGCATTTACACAAACCATTTCTGTCAGTGAGAAAATAGGAGAGTCTGTGGTTGTTGAATGAGTCTACCTCTCATATTCTGCAGAGTGACATATTGAGATGTGACACGACACCAAACACGCCTCACCCTTACGGTTTCCTCATCATCCCCTCTTTCCCTGTCTCTTCTCTCTCATGCTGAGATCACTTGAAATTCACCCAAAAATCTATATGGTTTAATGTGAATAATTATCAATTAACAATTATGCTTGTTTAGTGTTTTTTACGGAGTCCTCATCTATTATCACACCACTTCTGAGGTCTGTTTCTGTCTGCTCATTGTTCTTTGTGTTTTGGATTGCTTATGTGGACGTTGACCCCTGCCTGGACTGTTTTTTGAGTAATGGATTTGCCTATTAAAAACTTATTGGATTATTGGATCTTCTGTGTTCCTTGAGTGTGGATCGTGACAATTCTAAAGTGAAAATATATAGTGAAAAAACGGTCAGGGAATGGAGAATGACAGAACTAATTAACAAACTAAAAGCAAATGGCAAACTAGAACAGGACAAGGAAACTGAACCAAATAGAAATACAAACAATAAACATGACTAAAACTCAAAGTGTGGCAGTCATTAGATAAATATCATTAATCAGTCATTGTTATTTATGCAAATAAAGTATATTTTTTTACTGGAAGTCTTCAGGAAGTTTCTTTAACAATAGAGAGTGTTTGCATAAGATCACTGTTTTTTTACAGGAAATATTTGCATCAAATATTTGGACTAATTCCTGAAAAGGATGTTTCTTAAACAAACGAGAGTGTTTGCACATGATCACATTTTTACGGGAAATATTTGTTCTACTGTCTGAGAAATTACGGGAAATAATTGCACTAATGTCTGAGACATTCAGGAAGGTTCTTTTTTTGAATGTTTTTGCCCACAGTGCTGCATAATACATGGTTTCTGAGACTATTTGGGTCAAGAAATTCCTAAATTATGTAGATTTATTGATTTCACATGTTTTTGACCTTCACATTCAAGATGGCCGCCAATTTTGGTGAGTTCAACAGGTGAGTAGGGTAAAAAAATTAACTTACAGATATCAACATGAAACTTTACCAGTTGATTACTCACATGAATAGAAGAAAAAAAATGTATTGTGAGTTTTCTGTAATTTTATGTTTAAATATGCTAATGAGGCTATTAAATATGCGCCCATTTGCATATATTTTGAGGTGACAAATCTGACCATTGAAAACCAGTTTTGCATTTTGTTGATATATTCAATGAAAATACATCACCTGTGGGGATTATGAAAATCTCTTTTTGTTACCAAGTAAATCATAAAATACTGCCAATAGCATTAAACTGATTTCCGCCCTATTTTTAGGCATAAAATATCATAAATCAGGCCAAGAATGATATATCAAAAAACCCCGTGGAAAAACCTATATAGTTGGGAATAAGACTGTACAGTTTGTTGTATGTAGGTGGTACAAAAGTGGAAAATCGTCACTAGAAGTCTGAGAAAAAAAACGTCTCAGTTACGTATGTAACCCTCGTTCCCTGAGTATGGAACGGACATGTTACACAGAGTGACGACGAATGGGGTTTCGAAAGCCTATCGACTGAGTATTAAAAAATGAGTCAATGCCAAAGAAATGCCATGAGACTGCGTTTTTCTCTCCATTGACTCATTTTTTTGGTGGATGTGGCTTCATCGAATTAACCATAATTGTTTTTCGTGCACATAGTGTACGCGTACATGCAGAATATATCTCTGATTTTGACTACAAAATCTTGGGGTATTCCTTCAAGCAAAAAATATAAGGGAGTAAAAGGCAGGTCTACATGCTATTTTTTCATAATCTCATCCGTAACCCCTTGACAAAATCTAACTAATTTTGGACATTCCCACACTCCCTCCAACATTTCTCTGATTCTGGATTATCCACAAATTTTGACATCACCTGCTGGTGTTCTAAAAAAAACTGATTTTGTTTTGTAGTCAAATTCTTTTCATGAATGACTGCTGATATCCTTATGACACCCTGTGCAAATGTTTTCCCAAGTCTCATATGAAGTTTCTATAACAATAAGTGTTTGCACAAGATCATATGCATACACGGATGTGTTTACTTTCAAACAAATTTAGAGGGAACATAGAAGAGCAATCAGAAAATCTTGTCTTACTTAAGCAATCAAATAACAGGCCATATAAATATGAATCAACTTATCAGAGGTTACATGTACACCACCAGCAGAACCATGTTCTTTCTCAGTGTCCTTCTGCTTACTTGTAAGTTTCTAAGATGAATGAAGTGCTCTTAGACATTTCAAAAGCTCTGTTCTGGATTAAATTTAGGATGGAGAATAGTGTGAATGGCTTCAAGATTAGCACTGCACTGCACAAGTATTTTAATCATTTATCTTATGTTGTTGTCTTACAGTGGTGCTTCAAGACTCCAGATTGCTGATTTCCGCAGGTATATCATTGAACTATGTTCAGTTTTAAATGTCATGTTTTTGTTTGTGTGTGGGGTTTGTGGTGTCAATAAGTGACCATACTGTATTTTTTACTATTATTTAGTATTTTGCCAATTACCTTGTTATAAATGACAAATTATACCTTCAAGGGGGGCTCTTTAATTTTTCAGAGACAGTAATTACCTGTGATGGGTTTGTCCAGCATCTAAGTTGTGGTAAGATGGTGTAGTTACAATCAACTAAGTTATTTACTATATATATATATATATTTACTATTTTTGTAATTGTTTTAACAGTAATCCATTAATTTCTTATATTCAGACTCTGGTGTGATCAGTGTACAATCAGCAACATTTGGCCGCAAAAGCAGCCAAATTTGCAGCGTTGGACGACCACCAGTCGAAACATCTAATACTCAGTGTTCATTAGATGTTCCTGCGGTCTCTAAACAGTAAAGATCTTTCGTTGTCTTTTAGCTTGAGACTCCAGACAGAATAATAGAGTAGTCTCTTGCTTACTTTCTTGTTAGTTAGTTAATTTGTTAATGATATTGACTTATTTATTATCCTTTAAAAGATGTGATGGTCTGAGAAAGTGTGAGTTAAACACTCAAGGACTTGCACCACGAGATCCGTGTTATGGAACCTACAAGTACTATACTACCAACTACATTTGCATCCAAGCAGGTTTCTCTCTCTCTCTCTCTCTGTCTGTCTCTCTCCTCCATTTACATCTCGGTGCAAGCCTGTAACCATGTTCTGTACTCTAACTTCTTCCAGAAATTAGTGTGACTTGTCATGGTGGATACAGTTATTTGGAATGTGGTGAGGTATTTTTCTACAACTCTTATTTTGTTTCAAGAAATCAGATCACATGGGTTCATTTAAGAAATACTATTATTATTTTTATCTCCATGTAGATTACGGTAAGATTCAAATAAATACTGCAAACTATGGACGTACAGATAAAATCACCTGCTCGGAAGGACGTCCATCCTCTGAGCTCCAAAACACCAAGTGCTTTTCTCCCAATGCACTGTCTCCTGTGTCAAAAAGGTATGGATCAAATTGCTTTAATTTAGGTACATTTATATTCTTGGTCTTCTTCAAATACCATCACAATTATCAAGGGACATTCTCAGAACATTCTGGCAAGGCTCTCACAAAAGTTCTTCCATTAATCTTAATAGAAAGTTCATTGCTCCATTGTTTTCTGAAGCATTTAAAAAAAATATATATATATCTCAAACCATGTCCAATCTCAGTTATTCTTGGGATATCTAGTAATTTCGAGTTTGATATACATGAAAGACGAGGTATATTATTTGGTATAATAATTGCCAAGAGGCTGATTTCACAAATGTGGAGAACTGATTCTGTGCCTATAAGTTTAAAACATTAAAAAGTATTATTCCCATAATCTTCTAACGTTTGAATAACATGTTAGAGAAAACATTTCAAATAATTGAGAGAACATTCAGAAATAATGTTTTCAAATGTTCTTCAAAAATATTTATGCAATGACTAATGTAAGCCTCCTTCTTTGACATGTAAAGCTGCAATGGCCTGAAAAGTTGTGAGGTTTTTGCTACACATACAGTCTTTACTGATCCCTGCTATGGCACTTACAAGTACCTTGCAATCTCCTATTTTTGCCTCCCACCTGAAATCCGTGAGTATTTCTTATCCTGTTGCTCCTGTTTTAACAGAATGTAATGTTTTTGGATACTTAATTGCATGGTAATTAAATAGAATTAAGTTTAATTGTATATATACAGTATAATATATAATTGTATAATGCTTTATAATGCTTTTTGGTCCACTTAAGTATAGGATTTAATTTATAATTTAATGATAATTTCTTCTGTTGACTTTGAAATATGGTTAATGTTTAAAGTAAAACGGTTCATTTTAGATTATTACTAAGTGCAATTTCTTCCTTTTGTGTTGTGAATACAAGGGTTCTCTCTTGTACTCGTGTACTTAAGCGGCCTTTAGTTTAAATAATATTACATTCTCTGCAAGTAGTTAAAAAATACATTTTAAGACCTCAAGTACACTACAAGTGCACAATCAGTACTACTAAGCACACTTCTTTTTCACTATAATGCACATAAATCACAGTCTCCATTGATATGCTTTTAAAAGGCATGATCACAGTAGACACAGCACAAACAATAACTCAATAAGACTTTACTTTTTTCTTATTGCTCTACAACATCTCTCCTTTTTCTTTAGATTCGAGTATGGTCTGTGAACATGAAACTAATGACCTGAAGTGTGGTGTGTATTCTGTTGTTTCTTGAATGTTACTTATGTTTAGCCGATATATTCAGCCAGAGGTTATTTCTAAATGGTAAAAGTTATAGTATATAATAACTTTTTTTTTTTCATCTAAGAGTTTGTAAAAAGTTGAACTGTTGCTTTCAGAGGATGGAACTGCCATACAGATTCACAGCGCCAACTATGGGCGAACTGATAGCGTGACGTGTTCTACTGGACGACCTGCTTCTCAGCTTGCCAAAACTGACTGCTACGCCCTAAATTCACAGACAATAGTTGCTACTGGGTGAGTTTACAAGCACAATATACAAATTTCCACAGGTAATTCAGTCTTTACCCTGATAAAACAAAAAATAATGCTTTTTCTACATTATCTATACACACACAAAAAATAAAAAATAAATAAATAAAAAAACCTGGGCTTGATTCGGTTGTTCTAAAGGTATGTAAAAAGTGTCTAGTTTAAGTGTTTCCTCCCAGCAGGGTAATAACTTTTTTTAAACAATAATAGAATCAAGCAAAGTTTTTTTTTTTAATCACATTTTTTTTGTTTTAATTAATTATTGATATTTTTTATGGTGTAGATGTGAAGGGAAAAACAGATGCTCCATATTAGCCTCCAACAGCGTCTTCTCAGATCCATGTGTCGGCACATTCAAATACCTGTACATCTCATACTCCTGTGCATCTAACTGTAAGTGTTACTGTACAGAGCAATGAATTTGCATACTTGAGCAAGTTTTATAATCTGTTGATTAGCTTTGATTGGTTAATTAACCCCTCTCCCCCCTCCTGTCTTGCAGAAATAGTGGTTCTCATGGATTTGGGCTCTTCAGTTCTCTATCAACATCATCTTCACTTTTGCTGTTCTGAGGGAGGGGGAAGTTATTTTATTTGAAGATTATGAAGGCATTAAAACAATAATAATAATAATGTACATGCATAAATCATTTATATCACACTCTACAATGATACATAACAATTTACTCATTTTGATTAAATGGTGACTTTTAAGCACAGCTTTACATAATTTACCAATGTTCCTCTGGCTTGATTAGTTTAGGACACTTTTTATTCAACAATTTTATTTATCTGACTGTACTGATGCTGTTGTATAAGAATTGAACCTAGCTGGATGATGACAATAAAAAAATATTTTGCTCAATGAACAAATTTAACCCCTTTTATCTTTGGAGTCTATATGACCCAATCGATTTTTCCGTAGTAAATGGGCTCCCTTCATCTCAGTTGCATAAAATTGTCACTTTTTCTACATTATCTATTTATACACACAAACTGGGCTTGATTTTGGTTGTTCTAAAGGTATGTAAAAAAATGTCACACTCATGACCTTTGTGGTCAATATGCAACCACATTGAAATGAATAGGAAAACAATTTGTTCATTTGTAAGAAATGCAATATGGTATTACTAAGTATATTGATGTATATAAAATCTGAAGTCAAGCCATGTCAGTTTGCTGGTGCTTTACTGGAAGCAGCGGTATGATGAAACGTACCACAAACCGTCATAGTTGCATATCTAACGTTATGGGGAAAACTCATAACAACAGCTATCTGGAATAATATTATAACAGCTTATTATTATTATTATTTGGCTAAAGTTATTCCTGAACATTGCAAATAGTAGGCTACAATGTTATGGCTGCAAGTAGACGCAACACACACACTAAATCCCTACAATCTGATATCCGCTAGAGCTGTCCAAGTTTAATCAAGCTTCACTCATACTTTTTGAAAGAATTAAATTTTCACACACATTTCACAAAAGTCAGCACTAGAAGCTACTCACCAGTTCAGAAGAAACAGTGCAACCTCAGCGTCCGATTTAAAAACGTTCAATTCTTTGAGTTCTCTCCACCGTTTAAAAGCCTTCCCGATTAGTATTAGTTTCTTTGACTAAAAACGACAGCATTCCCTCCTTTATGTTTTGTATCATCAAGATTTTGCTTTAGTATAATTTTCGGGCCTGTTTCGGTATTCGGGACAACAGCTTAGATTTCGGGACTGTCACAAATTGTTCGGGACTTCTGGTCACCCTAAACAAAAAGTAACTCTGAAAGTTTTGGAATACAGGAATACAGCAAGCTACCTTTATTTATGAAAAACTGTATGACATACTGTCGACTTCGGCATTCTCTGTCTTCTCTTTCCTTTTTTCTTTCCGTTTTTGATGCCCTGACTTTTGATGTGGCATGCCTACGTGTGACACTGCCTACGTGTGACACTGACTACGTTTACATGCAGCAAATTTTCGGGTTATAGTCGGGTTAAGGTCACTATTCGGGTTTCTGAAACATTAGGAATAACCCGTTTACATGCGTGAGCAGAGAGAGTTTCTCCACATGGAATTGCAATAGCCCGATGTTAAACGGCGACGCGCGGTTAGCGTCTACGTACGCACAAACTTAAGACGCAATATTCCTAAGACGCATTTCTGATTCTTCTTCCTGTATCCAAAGACAACAACAACAGTAGCACGCGGATAATGAATAGTTTGAGGCAGATAGCGATCGCCTTTGTTTGCGTTTTGATGCAGGTAATGTTACTGACCTCGCTCCAATGCTGTGCTGTGTCTCGCCTGGTCTCGCCATGTTTACTTCCGGTATACTGCACGCGGATTTTTGTATGCGCTAAGAAGTTTCTCTACTCAAAAGACCAAGATTCATTGCGAATAGAACATGCGCAGAACACAAATCACTAAGGGGATATGCCGATACGCGTTTACAT
Organism: Pimephales promelas; assembly: GCF_988280905.1. Lineage (NCBI taxonomy): Eukaryota > Metazoa > Chordata > Actinopteri > Cypriniformes > Leuciscidae > Pimephales > Pimephales promelas. The sequence continues at coordinate 26,837,745 of NC_142778.1, forward strand.
CATAGACATATGGTTTACATGACCAAAAATTCTGGTTAGAAAAGGGGTACCCAAGGTATATAGGCCTAATATCCCGGGTTTTTGTCGGTGTTTACATGGCCGTTTGCGACCAGGTTATTGCTAATATCCCGGTTTTGAACGGGTTATTGGCTGCATGTAAAGGTCTGCACTGCAAGTGCAATAAGCAAGACGCTGCGATCGTTGCTCGGAGAGAGCAGGTGGAATGAACCATTAGTGAGGGGGAGGGCTGTGAATCAGTATTTATATGTTGTACAGTATTTGTTTTTTAAAATATTAAATATATGTTAAAAACGGCCAAAAATACAAATTTAGTGCATGAGGGGCCCTAGGACATTTAATGTATGTATTCAAAAAAAAAAAAGAAAAGAAAAAGGGGGTCTACGTAGATTAAATCAGCCCAGAAGAGCAGTCTCTTTATAATAAATTATAATAATAATTATTATTATTATGTTAAGCTTATCAAGCAACGAGAATACTTTTTGTGCCCAAAAACAAACAAAATTAACGACTTTATTTCAGCTATTCATTTCCTTCTCTTTGGGCCACTAGTCAGGTAGTGTGATAGCATAGGGCTACGTCACATGAAGGCTCACTATTCGGTTGTTAAGTCTGACGTCACGCGTGACGTTTAGCCTCTTCCGGGTCCAAGCGCTCCGCTCGTCCATATCTAATTAACGTTACAACCCATAACGTTAGACTAAGCCCTTTTCTTAAAGGACTGGCTTCGCTTCAGCGCCAGTGGGTGTTAGGGATAAAGGAAAGAATTGTAACTTACCTTATCAACTGCAGCCATTTTCTCTTTTCTTTCTCGTCACAGGGAAAGCGGTAGAATGACAGTTGAATGTCACTTGTTTTTTTTAACTCCGATCTATTTAAACAACATGGGACAAAGCACTGCGGCATGTTAAAACTCGGGCAAAAGCGGTAAGCAGATAGAGAGGACCCAGCATTTGGACCCGGAAACAGTATTATCAGAGCGTGATTACGTCATGACTTAACAACCGAATAGAGCATCACAGTCCCGCCCACAGCCGGTGCCAGGAGTAAGAATTCAATACAATTTCTCCATTGACATTTGAGATATAAGCCATAAAAACGTAACCATACATGGTAGACTTAAAACCAGCTACAACTGTACTAAGTGTACACACGGCTGTACACAATCCTGAACAATCCCACAATCAAACAGTAATGCATCTGATTGGTGGAAGTCGTTTAAATGTCTGGGTAAACCCCGCAGAAGTCTGTGAAGACTGAAGTCTGAAGATCGTGTAATGACGTAGGGCTAGTTCATTGGTTGCACGTCAGAGGCACCATTGGATGTGCAGTTGCTGCAGCACAGCCTATGAGCGAGCTAGATGCTCAATGTTTAGCATGTGCAGCTGCAAATACATTTTACATATAAGCTTCAGTAATTTGTGGAAAAGGAGTTTCTGCACATTGCACATTCACTATACAATCCACTGGGGGAAAAAGTTCACGTGGCCGTCGTCAGATTTGGGCGTCACTCAAAAGGATCTTTCATGGTGGCTTCAGTGAGGCGCGGTGGTTTATGGGAGGAGTAGTTCCTTTGCTCAGAAATGATAATATGTACACAGTCTTGTACCCTTGACTTTTTTGGGGATTTTCTCTTAGTTTTTTCACTCGAAATGATTGTATGTTGGCCTGATTAAATGTTGTATGCTTACGAGTTCAGCCGCAGCTGGTTAACCTCAGACATGCGCTAAAACTCTAAGGATTTTCCAAAACATCAATGGGAGAATAAATGGGAAATTTATTTCCGGCACCACAGCTCTCTCGGGCTGTGGGCAGGACTGTGATGCTCTATTGGCCGACGCTGGTCGTGTGTGATGCGTGTGACGTACAACAACAACAACAGAAGCTTACACTATTATACTAGTGAAATGACTCAAGCCCCACAGAGAAGGAAATGAATAGTTAAAATAAAGTTGTTATTTTTGTTTGTTTTTTTGTTTTCAGGGCTAGTAAGTTTCAATCCCTCAAGAAGCCTATGGAGTGATCCATCAGATTTCATCATTGGAACAACATGAGGGTGAGTAGAATTTTCATTTTTGGGTGAACTATCCCTTTAAAGTTTAAGTGAAATTGTGACCATTATATTACTCTTGTGGTGAATTACGTCAAATCACTAAAGAAATATTTTTCTCATAATAAAACCCATCTGTTTCCCTACCTTCACCTGTTCATGTGAGTCCGGGTACTCACACTTTGACCTATCAGAATCGAGCAGTGCATGGTCACACCAAGATTTTTGTTATTCATTTATCTAAATGCACTATTATTTTGAGTGGTCAATGTGTATCGTGGGCAAAGTTAATCGAGAACACGCCACTGACTTCACAGAACTAATCGTATCTGACAGTTTGCGTCATTGAGTGGGTGGAGTCGGTCTACGAATGGCTGACGTTTCATGGGGTGAACTCGGGTGAACTAAAGGACAATCGTGTAAGTTACATATTCGTGTTTAGTCGACGCTCAGTTATATGAATAGAACGTACGCTTACATATGGATATAATCTTAAATAACATTTGTTTAATGTAAGGAAAAATAAGTTAAACGGGTTTTTTTTTCTGCTACTGTTGTTTTCGTGTCCATGCTGACATCCCCGTGCTTGCTTTGTTATTCCTATGAGTGTTTTTTTATTATTATTATTTCGTCATTTTATAGTGGTGTTGACTGTTTTGTCACGGTCTACTGAACACAGTCTAAATTTGCCGAGGCACGCGCAACATGTCACTAGCTAATCAAGCGTGTGTAAAGCAACGACACGTTAGATGAAGTTTCGATGCGTGATTCATCGGCCACGGAGGCAGAGATCCAGCTTCAACATGGAAAACGTTTTCCTTGAGCAAGGCTGAAGACGTCACCTAATCTTCTTCTTCTTCTTCTTCTTTTTTTATTTTTATTTTTTTTTACCCTGAATATAGAAGTGTGGTGTTGCCTAGTTTGGGATTAGCTGGATCATTCGTAAACTCACAAGGGACTGCAGTTCATTTTTGAGTGATGGTTGTCAATACGATCCACTGGTTCAGAAAGGGCTTAAGGCTCCATGATAACCCATCTCTGCTGGACTCTGTAAGAGGAGCTGATACTCTGAGATGTGTTTACATACTGGACCCCTGGTTTGCAGGATCGTCCAACGTGGGAATCAACAGATGGAGGTGAGTTTCCTTTGGGTCAGACAGAGGACAGAGGGGACCAGACATCAGCACATGATAAGCCAAGTACCTATGTTTATACTAGTAAGTAATCAAATAATAACTAGTATATTTTCACTTTCCTTCATTAGTAATTTAAATGACAAGCATCTGTTAAATTAGTCTTGACTCTAGTCCTTTCTGGTACTGGCACCATCCCTGAAGAGACAAACAAGTCCAATGGAAAATTGCTATTACATTCTATTGCTTATTTGAATATATTTTTACAAGGCATGGATACTAGTACGCAGTACATGTAATATTATTATCACAGAATTTAGTGGCATAAATGTTAATATGTAATTATAGTTATATAATTATATTAATACTATACTCAATCACTAGCACCTCTCCCTTATTCCTTATATATATATATATATATATATATATATATATATATATATATATATATATATATATCCCTTATTCCTTATTATACCCTCATAGCAGAGTTCTGATGTAATGTACAACTCAGCCAACTCTCCTCTCCACCGGTGCAGGACGTGAGGAAGTAGGTCAGTGTGTCAGTATACTATTACCTCATTTCCCTGTCAGCACTGGCCTATTGGTCCTTCTCCTTCTAACAGCATCTCGCCTACATTATGCCACCGCTCACCTTTGAAGTTTGCTAAACTATGATCAAAATTATAACCTATGCAAAGGCTGGTCACATGTATATATAGGTTTGTTGTCACACAAGCCAGTTTGTGTTTGCATATGCAGATAAATTGAAATGGCCTTGACCTGGAGGCCGGGACGTGCTGTAGGGGATCAGACGTCTCGAGGAAGGGTTGCAGACAGGCTCAACTAGATGCTACTAATATACAGTCCCACAAAAGGGAACTCTATTCTGCTGAACACACAACTCTCGCTCAGACAGGATTATATGCTTATTACTCCTTTATTACATTATATATTTAGTGCAGCCAAAAAGAAAATCATGCATACTATTTTAAAATGTGTCCAATGTTCATTTCATGATTGATTCAATCCAGGTATAAGTGGTTTTCACTGGGTCATTCAACAAAATGGTGACTGTTAAAGTAATCTGAAACAACTAAAACAAACCACAGCCTTGGAAAACTTTATAAAAGAGGTAGACTCATTTAAGAGGCTTTAAAAGTATTGTAAATGATTTAAGTCTTAAAACTCCATGGGCATTTTTATAAAAACTTCTAAATAAAAACTTTATATAAAAACTTTATATAGCTTATAATTTATAATAAAAACGTTTATTAAAAAAAAAAATCTAAAATATCCTCATTCAGCAAATCGCATATGACTGCAAATTCATGTCATGCAAATTAAGTGATTAAAAAGAGTGGGATCCCTGAAGAACATTCAACTTTTTAAAACTGGAATCCTGTAATGTACTCATTATTTTAGTAATACTTTCCTTACAGAACCTAGCAACTCCCATTGATTAAGTTTAGGGCAATGAGGGGCCTTGGAATTAAAAAAGTTTGAGAAACACTAGTGTTGCAAACTACTAAATAAGCTAATTTATTTCTACTAC